>NC_049982.1:32519411-32551572 GCF_000003815.2 Branchiostoma floridae
ATTATATATGATACAGTTGTAGAAAGGCGCTGTTCCATCCATATCAGCCTCCTTTAATAACAGAAAGTTTCGACGGGAGGACAACTGTGTCAATTTATAAGACACAGTTGTAGAAAGGCGCTGTTTTATCCGTATTACCTCCTTCAATAACAGAAAGTTTCGACGGAAGGATTCTGTCTCAATTTATATGACACAGTTGTAGAAAGGCGCTGTTTTATCCGTGTCACCTCCTTCAATGACAAAGTTTCGACGGGAGGACAACTGTCAATTTATATGAACGAATGTTACACCTTCAGGATTCTTGTATCATTTGAATGATTCACCCACTAGATTGCTGTATATTGCCTTGTGTCATTTCAATTATGCACTGTTGGGATATCTTAGTTTTTCCCTCTGTCCTTTGAATGTTACACTTTAAGGATGCTTGTATTTTAACCTGTATCAATTGAATGATATACCCTTTAGATCGCTGTATATAACTGTTTCTCATTTGAATGATAAGGCATATGTTCGTCTTTCCTTCTGTCTTTTTGTTTGAACCTTTATTCATTCACGAGAAGCTCAAATCGGCCAGCAGGCCGCTTTTCATTGAGGTCATGAGGGAGGTCAGATAACATAAAATAGAAACACAGATTACATTGAGTACTAACAAATCCATCAACCTATATCACTACACATTAGGGCTGGGTACCGGTACAGAAAATTCAAGGTCCGGTTCTGGTCCATGTCCTTTGAATGCTACACCTATGCTAGGATTATGCTAGGATTCTTGTATCTTAACCTGCATCATTTGAATGATACACCCTCTAGATCGTTGTATATTATTCTGTATCATTTGAATGATATACTGTCGGGATATCTTGATTTGATTTATTTTTTTGCACAATTTTTGAAAAAGATAACATAACACAAATTAAAGGATGGAAGGACGTGCAGGGGGAGAACAGATATTTTGATTCAAACTATTCCAACTTTGCTGGCATCTGAACTTGGCGTTTTTATTTGGATCTGATTTAGGTTTTCCACTGTCCAGTGCTGTAGTGATGGAAAAGGCCATGGAATTGCTTTGGTACACAAGAACTTGTTTATTATTTTGTGGACGAAAAGACAACTTTGTAGTTTGTTTATATCATATATAGTCATTACTTTTAGATTACAAAACAAAGATGCAGAATGGAATGTGTACGAGACAACTTAGTCTTAGTCTTTCCCTCTGCCCTTTGAATGTTGCACTAGTTGGGATTATTGTATCTTATCCTGTATCATTTGAATGATACACCCTTTAGATCGCTGCATATTACCCTGTTTTATTTGAATGATACACTGTCGGAATAGCTTAGTCTTCCCCTTTGCCCTTTGAATGTTGCAACAGTCGGGATTCTTGTATCTTTTCCTGTATCATTTGAATGATACAACCCTAGATCGCAATATATTACCTGTTTCATTTGAATGACACACTGTCGGAATAGCTTAGTCTTTCCCTTTGTCCTTTGAATGTTGCACTAGTTGGGATTATTGTATCTTACCCTGTATCATTTGAATGATACACCCCTAGATCGCAATATATTACCTGTTTCATTTGAATGATACACTGTCGGAATAGCTTAATCTTTCCCTTTGTCCTTTGAATGTTGCACTAGTTGGGATTATTGTATCTTACCCTGTATCATTTGAATGATACACCCCTAGATCGCAATATATTACCTGTTTCATTTGAATGATACACTGTCGGAATAGCTTAGTCTTTCCCTTTGTCCTTTGAATGTTGTACCCAACGGTTGGGATTCTTGTATCTTATCCTGTATCATTTGAATGATACACCCCTAGATCGCAATATATTACCTGTTTCATTTGAATGATACACTGTCGGAATAGCTTAGTCTTTCCCATGGAGTTTGTCCTTTGAATGTTGCACCGATTGGGATTCTTGTATCTTAACCTGTATCATTTGAATGATACACCCCTACATCGTTTCATTTGAATGATACACTGTCGGAATAGCTTTAAATTGACACAGCTGTCCTCCCGCCGAAGTCTTAAACTGTTCCTGTAACTTCTTGTTGTAAAGGAGGTTGTCTCTTTCACCGCCTAAGTCCGTCGGTTCATGTGCATGGTTTCATGCGCTTCTACCGACAGTGTATCCCGGAAACAGATGCGTTTTACTTTGTGACCGGGTACCGCAAAACCCCCATGTGGTGCGTATTTCAGCCGGAAACATGGCGGCTAGAAACATGGCGGCTTCCGAAAAATCTGAGTCAGGCCAAACTTTGAGGTGGTAACCCGTCAATCTAGTAAAAGTCTAATTTATCTTGTGAGGTACACAAAGTTCTCTGAGCCTTCATCGTTACGTGGACATATTTGATGACCTGATTTGACTAATTGTAACTGTGCTACGACTGATTGAATGGAGTCTTCTATGTACTCAAAATGGCGCGCTACAGAAGAGACTCGGCAGCCATGATAGCTGGATACCAGGTTATCGATCCAAGTGCTTTTTGACGGGATGTATTTGTTTCAGTCCAAGCTCATTACAGAACTGTACACTTATCAATAAGAGAAGAGGTTCATCCCGGTACAGCCTGTGGATCAGTCTGGTCTTACTGAGCTTGTATTAACGTTACATGTTCAAGCAGTTTACCATATTTTTTTAAAAAATGATGTCACTGGATCTACACATAAGATCAAATACAGCACTTTTTACGCCCAAAAGTACGTAGTTACTCAAGGAACTGTATATAGTTTTGGCTTGAGTAACTTTACTTTTTGGCGTATCTTCATAATTACCTACATCGAGGTACAGCACTTTTGTACTTGTAATTATGACGATGAAACACAAAGTATGAAAATGAAATATCAGTTTATAATACATGTTTGTTTGGCCAAGCGTACCTTGTCTTTTAACTGTGAAGGGATCCCCTGACTTGACTGCGGCACCCTCGGCCAGGTAGTGAAGAGCAACACTCCCGCTGTCGTCCCTGCAGTTCACACTGATCCCCGCCTCAAGGCAAACCGCCGCCATCTCGTTATCCAGGTCGTACGCAGCCCGTAACAGGTCCTTGTTGTCCAAAGCCTTTGAAAAATCCATGGTTACCTCCATGGTTGTTACTGTAACCTTACAGAGTGTGTCCAGTTTCTGTAACCTTACAGAGTGTGTCCAGTTTCTGTAACCTTACAGAGTGTGTCCAGTTTTTGTAACCTCACAGTGTGTCCAGTTTCTGTATTAACCTTACAGAGTGGCCACTGTGATTTTGGGGTTCGCTTAAAAGGCTGGGCTGTCTACCAGGCCAGGCTACCTGGCCTGGCTATCACGTCAGGCTACTCAGATCCCCCCATTCATAGCCCTATCATATGGCATTCAGCCAAAATAGCTGATTGACAGGCATAGTAATTGCTAATCTTTAACCCTGCAAGTGACCTGAGGTTAGCCTGTCCACCACTGGCTGGACCCTTCGGGAATGTGTCTGGTAGGCCTTCCTTGCTACCCTGGGTACCATCCTATTTCTACCAGGGCTCTTTACACTCACTTCCTATTTTTTAGGGGTAGCGAGTGTAAGGAGCCCCGGTAGAATACGGATGATACTCAGGCTATTCCTTGCAGTGTGTCAGGAACACATTCAAGTACTGTACCTGAGTACTGTGTTGAGTAAATGCTTTAGGGTTTAGACCTAGAAAACAGAGGTCCTGGGTTCAAATCCTTTGACATGTCACAAAATCTGTGCTGTACAGTACTTTCCCCACTCCAAATTGTACAAGGGGGTTGGAGAGATTATTGGCAGTGGAATGAGAGGATTGGGCTCTGTCCTGGACACAAAAAAATTGTATAAATATTGGATAACAATCCACAGCCTCAAAAAGGCTATGTGACTACCGAGATTGTGTATGTCAACATGGCATCCTAGCATAGAGAACAAGGAGGTACATGTAATTATACCCCCATCCCCCCTGGTCAGTACAAGTTTAGCTTTGCAGTGATTTATGCTCTTCCTTCTTGTTGCACGAGCTGAGGTGGTTTCTGTTGTAGAAGATAGATATTCAATAAAGAAACAAATTTCTGTTGCTGGCACACGCACGCACGCACACACGCACACACACACGTGCACACACGTACACACCCACATTTACACACCCACAAACATACACAAACAGTCAGTACTGGTACTTGTGTTCCAACGCTGCAAGGAAGGCCTACCAGACACATTCCCGAAGGGCCCAGCCAGTGGTGGACAGGCCAACCTCAGGTCACTTGCAGTGTGGGGAGATTAGCAATTACTATGCCTGTCAATCAGGTGAATGCCATACGATGGGGCTATGAATGGGGGGATCTGAGTAGCCTGACGTGATAGCCAGGCCAGGTAGACAGGCCAGGTAGCCTGGCCTGGTAGACAGCCCAGCCTTTTAAGTGAACCCTGTGATTTTGTACCCTCGTCTGCTTAAATACTCTCCAAGGAAGAGGACAATTAAATTATTCAAGATGTCATTTGTTCCTGATGTCACATGATAAAGTGGTGACAAGGAGAAGCACTTAACCATACTTGTGAGGAAGGACTTAACTTTTGAATGATTCAATGGTAATAGCTGAATTATTAAATACAAATATTCATTGCCTTTTTACAGCAATAAAAAAATGCAGCTAGGTCCATACTTTTGATTTCCATAAAAGCAATACAATGAAATTCTAATTAATGATGTTCTTCTGTTTTAGTTTACCAGCATCACTTTTCTACTAAGATTTGTTCCAGTGACAACAGAAAAGAAATAGGAGGCAAACTTGATATGCTTTTCTTTGTAAATTTATTGACAAAAACAAGAGACATATACTCGTTAAACCTCATATATGCAAATCAGAACTTAATTGGTTACAGATCACGTAGCGGATATGAAAGCCACGACATATATGATATGTCACAAACAATTTGTACTTGCCCATTTCTTGGCTATTTTTTTAAAAATATCAGTAACCATTCACAGTTTAAGTTCATGAATAGATACCCACTGAATCCAGGATTTCACATAAATGTATTTTGCAGTGGCATGGAGTCATGCAATCTCTTACATGTATGTTACCAAGCTAATGTTATACAATCACGTAACATTACAATACTTGATACTAGGGCTGGGTACCGGTACGCTGTACCGGTACAAAACCGTTTTTTCTCATTGGACCGGTCCGGAAAATCGGACCTGAAAAAAATCGGTGGACCGGATGTTGGACCTATTGGAAAATGAACACACTATATGATCAGGCATTCACATGTTTGGGTGCTTACCGGTCAAAGAAAATAACAAGGGCGAAGCAGAGTAGAGTCTATAGTCATTTCTACCAAGTTTTACATTCAATTGTATAGAGGCATTTAGCCTTCTAGGATTTCAAAATGCCAATGGAAGTCGAATACCTAACAAAACAAAGTTCTTTGTAGCGAAATAGACCATTGTTTTGAGTATCGTTCATTCACAAGTTTTCACATACAGAATCAGGTCTAGGTTCAGGTCCGGACCTGATCCTCTGGACCTGAACCGTACCTGGATTTTCTGTACTGGTACCCACCCCTACTTGATACCATGTTTCATACTGTCTTATTATGTTCAAGCTTGCTTAGGCACCAGTGGCACACATTTATGACCTTCCCATGTACAGTGTATGCTAGTCCTGTGACATAACTAACAAAGGGGGCAAGCTGGCTAGGACAAACTAAATATATAGGTGAGGGTTTCAAATAATTCAAGCAACAGATAACTGTAAACGTTATGTATAAAATAGAAATGGGTGTGTGTATTACATGTACTCTCATTTTTTTCTTGTATTGACATTGACATTGTGAAACCCACTATTTTTGAACAGGACTAGAAAGAACTGCCAATAGAAGACAGAACTAAAGGTCTAACGATGACAATACGCTATTAGAGCGATAAATATAATAACTTTCATGACAAGGGTATATTTCTTAATAGACCTACCTTGCTTGTTCAAGTACTCCTGGCTCTATTTTATGAGGCCCAGTACTGAACCTTTGTTGCGAGACAGTACAAGTCAACTTAAATTCAAAACCTCTGACAACAACCACATCATGAACTGATATTCTGTACTTGCTACTGACCTCATATTTGGGACAAAAGTTTTCTGAACTATGACCAGTTGACATGAAAATAGCTTCTCATTCAAAAGTACCAAATATGCATATAAAGTAAGTCATCTTTGAATTTGTGGTGCATTTTTCTAGGACTTTTCACATGGAGATTTTCACATACATGTACACAATATACAATGAAGAAGTACAACTACATGTATTCAAGTTTCTTTGGTGGCAAAACTATAACAAAGAATATGTATTGTTTGATAACAGTATCCTGACAAGGATAGACGTTAAATATGAAAAGGGATTGAAACATTTACTTTACTTTCGTACTTTAACATGCAAATATAATAACTCATATTTTTCAAACAAGGCTTTTGTTGACTTTTGTTCTATACCTGTAAATGGTTGTTCTCACATTCCAGTACACAAACAATGGCAGACATTCGATCCAAAAGTACCCTAGTATTCAGTCAAGTTATTTTGTTACTGTGTGACAATTGTCTTTCTGTTCACACACTGTAATGTTAGTAACTGTTGGAAAATCAAACATTACAAACATGCATGACCTACAACAAATGGATATAACTTTGTCTTCAGCACTGATTGAAGTAAGTGACCAGAAATGGCTGAATGTTTTTTTTCACTCATTCACTGTCATCCAAACTACATTCTAAAATTCTGGACAGAGTTGTCTGGGACAGCATTATTTGTGGCACCTCATACATACGAGGATGAACTGAACTGAAGTTTGCAAGTGTCTGTCTGTCTACATACCTGATGTGTTCATGGCCTTTAGAATTTAGAAGTAAAGTCTGTATAGCAATGCCCTTTACTGGCACATCAAAACACATTGATTATTCACTCTTAACATAAATGTAGATATCTTTTACACTACATCTTACTACAATACATGGTGCAGTTTGCTAGACTTACAAAAACTTTGGACCCTTCCAACTCCCAACACTAACTGTCCCCCTCCCACTTCTATGTCTTGCAGATGGCACAAATATATGGTCAAATCATATCAGAAAACATCAAATCATATCAGAAAACATAACTGACCTTCTGCTTGCTATGCACATTTTGGAGATACGTTTTGTACATAATCATTAGTGATTTTTGGACAAGTTTTGACAAAAAGTACATTTGTACATGTAGTAGAGTTGTATCCTTCTCTTATATTCTCCGTAACAAAGAATATCAAATCTTTATATTACATTTTTTCTTCTTCCACACTACCTCCAGTATCTGAGCTGGGTAGTCTAAGTTTTAACAAAGAAGAACCATGACGTGATTAGAAAATGAAAATCTTGAAAACCCCTCTAACATCCAACAAAAAGATAAAACACTCTGCATTTAGTCTTTATTTACTTTGCGGTCAACATGTTTTTTCTTTGTGCTGGATACAAAAAGTTTCAAGAAATTTGCAGTATGTTTTCTATCGTAACCAGGGCTCTAGCCAGCTCGAAATTTTTTTCCGTCAGCCAATTCCCATTGTCGCAAAAATTGCGAAAACACTCTTCCATGAGTTAGAAAGACTGAACTGAGACCTAAAAAAACGGGTTTTTAATGAGATTATCGTATGCTAAAGGGCGCTGACACACTTCGTCTACAATAATAACAATAGCAAAACAAACAGTGTGTGGCTTTTACGGCCGTGGACGGCGTCCCCAAGCCGCCTGTAGCTTCCACCAAAGATTTTGTTCGTCAAAGTTGACAGATTGGTTTTAGAATTTTTCCGTCACACGCAGCAAATTTCCGTCAATTGACGGAAAAACGGGCGCTGGCTAGAGCCCTGATTGTAACAGATGATTAGAAAGGGTAGTGTTCAGTTTTGACTGGGGAGGAGATGCCTGGTCAGCCAGCACATGAAGATTGGTTGGAGCACGGCGATGGCCAGCACCAGATACGTTCTGCTCTTGTTCCCTCCGCTGTTCGCCATGTCGTGCGACGCGTCCGGCAAGATGACCAACCGCAGCGTTCGTAACTATGGGAGTCAGATGAAACATTTGTAAGACAAGTAATAGGGTTCATATAGTAAGGTTCTTCAAATTACAACCAGAATTGTACTCGCTTAAAACGTTTCGATGTCTATCAGACACCATCATCAGGGATAGAATGACTGGGTCTGATTCTTGCTGCTACTTATAGATGATATAGGTGGCGCTGCAGCAGCAAGAATGCCATCCCGAATGTGGCTCTGTTTGTATCCCCCCTCATGTCTGTTCATGACTGGAGCTGATTTCCTGATCCTAACAGCTTCCTTTATCCAGCGTGTTCTTCTGTTTTCCTCTCTGTCGATAACTCTAGCCCCCTCCCAGTCTATTACATAATTGTTTCTATATGAGTAATTTACCAGTCTGATGAAACTATTCACGGAAGTAATAGGGTTTATTAATTTACCTATGCATTCATGCAAATTTAACGAAATTCATACCTAAAACCTAATGTAAAACATACAAACTGGCAGCTGAAAAATCTTTTGAAAAACAAATTATTATCTAGAAAAGGCTACTTTTTATAGATCCTACTATCACTGTCACGTGACCCAGGCAGATGACAACAAAAAGAGTTGAAGTTTGCCCATGCATCTACGGATGCGTAGGGTGGCGCCAATTTCCACTTCGAAACCATTGGGCCACACATTTGTGCAAGTCACTACAGCAGGGGGCTGGTCCGCTGGTAGTGATGTGTGTTTAACTTCCATACTCTTCCTCATTAGTGCCGAGTGCTAAGCAGAGAAAGCAGCATGTACCATTTTTAGAGTCTTTGGTATGACTCGGCCGGGGATCGAACTCACGACCTACCGAATGCAAGGCGAACACTCTAACCACTCGGCCATTGCACCGGGTACAGATGTTGGGATTTTGAAATTAAGTAATTGTTATCTTGAAGATTTTCCATACTGAACCAGTTATGTTTTTTAATGAAATTGGTATGGGTTTCATGAGATTTGTATGTCTTCTAATAAGAGAAAGAGTTGGATGTAAAATTGATTACTTACCAAAAAGAAGAACATACTAGCGCTGCACCATGCCAGGGCCAGGTAATAACCCATTGAGCCAAACAACATTCCTCCTAGCAAAACACCAATCATCCTACAAAAACAAACAAACAATAACCGTATTCAGTAAACAAAAAGGATAAAAGGAACATCTTTCTGCGTATATACTAGAAGACTGATGGTAGATGGATGGATGGATGGTGTAAAGATGGATAGAGGGATGGTGGATGGATGGGCAGATGGATAGACAGTTGGATGGATGGTGTAAGGATTAGATGGATGGCAGATCGATGTATGTATGATGGAAAGATGGATGATTTATGGATGGTGGATGGACAGCAGAGGGATGGACGGATGGATGGGTGGATGGATAGACGAATGGATGGATGGATGGATGGAAGGATAGATGGATGGATGGATAGAAAAAAATCAAATCCCATCATGTTACTTAACTTTCAGTTAAGGTTGCAGGGACTCCAATTCACCACAAGAGGGGAGAGGAGCCATCTACAGTGTTTAACGTTCGCCGTTCGAGGATGAAACATAAACAGTGAGCATGAAATACCGTGAATACTTTACAATTATCATCTGAATGATATATGATTTATCATCTGAATAGCCAAACCTGCAATCATACAACCAACTGTAAAAATTAATTGGATTTGTGATCTGTCAGTGGAACAGCCGTACGTACCCTACATATTTATATCCACAGAAGGCCAGCAGGTCGAATGTCTTGATGTCTGTGGCCACGCTCAAGATGTACATGGCCATGGTGATGACCACTATCTCCAGGATGAGCCACACCAGGGCAGAACTGGCCTGCATGCCCAGCAACTCTGGAGAGAAACTGGGGGGAAAGATTTCATGTTAAGGTGGGGTCACACATGCGTACATATTCAAGTCCGTTTGAGGTGCGTATGAAGCTCTTAGTCTCTACCAGGCTCCACAGGTCGCGGGAAAAATAGTACAAATTGGACAAATATAGAAACATAACATGCCAGATGACTTAGCTGACCGAGAAGTATGGTTAGAGACCCAGCTAAATCGTCTGACATGTTACCTGTTTACGTTTGTCCAATTTCTATTATTTTTCCAACGACCTGTGGGGCCTGGTGGAGGTAAATACTCCCATGCGCGCCTCATACGGACTTAAATATATACGCAGGTGTGACCCACCTTTAGACTCTTGAATAAAGTTTCAACATCCAAAAGGTGCTGCAAGTTGTTGCCAGTCGGGGTACGTTATTCGAGGTTATTGCATGAATAAATGGGAAACGGAGCGAAGTGGTGCCGCAATTCTAGAAAAACGCAAAACTATGCAGATTTTGTTCAACAACTTTTCTTTTCTGACTCT
The DNA here is from genome assembly GCF_000003815.2 of Branchiostoma floridae. Classification (NCBI taxonomy): domain Eukaryota; kingdom Metazoa; phylum Chordata; class Leptocardii; order Amphioxiformes; family Branchiostomatidae; genus Branchiostoma; species Branchiostoma floridae. The sequence goes on from NC_049982.1 coordinate 32,529,847, forward strand.
GAGAGATTTAATCTCTAAGTTGCCATAGGCGATTCACATGTCTGTATAGATGATGCCAGCAATTAACAAATTTAAGTATAGAAGTCCCCCAGTCTTCTTCAGCATCACTGGAATGAGCTGGCAGAACAATTCAACACTGAAGAAGAGTGATGCCTGGAAGTAATTCTCTGTTTTAATCCAGTTTGGGAGATTGAATTCTATCTGAATATTTGTTAACCTACATGTCTAGTCTTCATAAACGTATTATGTAGTATCAAACCTGTTTTGTGTTCCTAGACAGTATCCAGCAACCAGAATGTAAGTCACAAATGCCATGACTGGAGGGGAGGAACAACAAAGACGTTAATATACGAACACAGTCCCGTTTGTTACAGGTACATGTATGTATGAGAATTTATGATACAGCAGCACAATACACCCTCAGCATCATATCACCCTCCCACGTAGGACTGATCCTGTGACAACACCAATGCCTTAAGACTTACCATTCCAGCTTCATACATGTATTAGGTAGCCTGGGTACCATCCGGAAAGCAGTTCGCTCCGCGTTCATTATATACAGTCGCTTCTAGCTCTGACATTCATTATACATCATATACAGTCGCTTTTCTGTGTTTCCGTCTGGGAACGCGGACTATCTTAGCGTCTGGAATCGTCCAAATTTTGGAAGTAGGCGCTGATTGGTCCCTACACATGACCGAATTATGGAATGGGTTCAAGCGCTCGTTCCAACCAGTGTTCCAACATCAGATAAGCCCTCTGTCCTGTTATTATCGAACAAGTGCTCTAGAACCCATTTCTTAATTCGCTCATTAACTGATTTTACCACCAAAAGGTTTGAATGTGCATGTCTCCAGACGGGTAGCAGAAGCGAACACAGGAGTGAACTACTATCCAGATGGTACCCAGGCTATGCATTAGGGGCATCTTGCTTATGAATATTAATGAGCTTGCAAGATTTGTCACGATCCAATCACTGCTCAAATTGCAAATTTCGAACATTTGCGGACAAATAGCGTGTAGCACGGTGAGCGCAATGATCTGTTTATTTTTGCATGATGATAACAGCTTCTTTGTATGTCCTGTCAATATTCGGTGGTGCCTTGGTTGCCCTCTACCAATAGAACCCACTAATCCTAAATTTGGTGCTGTAAATGAATTCGGATTCACGAGGATTCATTTTCATGGTAGCGGGAAAATGGAGTTTAAGAGATGGTTTTAAGTTCGTGGTAGCGCCATAGACTGTAGTCTCATACTACAATGGAAAAATGTTTGCTGTAGTTTAAACTTCGCAGAAAACGTGAACAACGCATTGGGAACATTTGATGCATTTGGGAACATGAGTTAAACAAGTGATGCCATGTTTTGTCATGTCATTTCTTGTTACAAAAGTTAATGGTGTATATTTTGGAAATCTAGCTAGTTTTAACCCATCTTTTTTTTGCCATCTCGCATTAAATTTGAAGTCTGCAAAGGACGTCATCCATAAAATTTACTTGCTGTGGCCTAAGATCACAACACTACTATTATGAGTCCCATTATATTATGATTCATTCTATGTGTCAAATGTAGCAAAGTATTGGATATCTCACCTGGTATGTATAGGTCTGGGGCGTTGATTTCATATCGAGGTGCTACAGGTTCCTCCTTGTTGTATCTTATGGACCAGTTCTGTACAGGAATACCATACTTTAACTGTAGATCTTCAGGCGAAAATAATGTTGGATTCTCTGGTGATTTTGATATCTGGCAACCTTCTAGTGATCAACAAATTTGACAGATGCTTCAGCAGGGCTCGAAATACATTTTTCTGCATACCTGCACTGGTGCAGGTAACATTGAAAATGACCTGCACCAGACAAATTCTACCTGCACCACTCTGAATTTAGGAAGTATGGATCATACTAAAATTGTTGAGGAACCATTGCTTTTTTTTCTGTTATACTTTATAGCTGGTAACATTCAATACAGCAGCTAATAACAATCCGCATACACCTACATCATATGACATTTATGTATGAAACCCAGTACATACATGGACCAGTGCAGGTAGGCATCAGAAATACCTGCACAGCTCCAATTTTACCTGCACTAACCTGCATATGCAGGTGGTATTTAGAGCCCTGTTCAGTTATTAAAAGTGTGAAGTTGACTTGACTATGACTGCTTCAATAAATTCACCCAACTCACCGAGTGCATGTAGGGAAACAACAGGAGCATCAACTTCTTTCCGACGTACGTGGTGTCCACAGCAAAGTAGTACTTCAACTTGGATATGGAGATGAATCTGTCAATCTGTGAAGACAAATAGCCAGTTTCAGTTTATGTATCAGGGATATGTCAAGTACATATACCTCTGGTTTGCCATGTGACATTTTTGTGAATGTGGCATGTGTTGGAAACTATACAAATGTACGTACATTGTCTACTAAACTGATCTGCAAGGTGGATTCAAACTTGACATGTTTCAAACGCAACCCTGTGGCTTGGCCATCTGGATCGAGTTCCGTGGATCCGTAGCCCTGATTTCAATCCAAGTGTCGGATCGTTTTCGTTTTTCTTAGTTATTCAGATATCATGCAACATACATGTTTCTATATCACAATACATGTTGTACATACAAATACACATGTAAATATTGTGCTCCAACAAATCCAAGCATACACATGATGCAATACAGTGTTTTAAACATTTTAATACATTTTTCTTTAATCATCTTTAATTGTGTGTCCTGCAGCAATTATTAAAAAATTTGTCTGCATTTTCAGTTCTTCACAGACCATAACAAAGACATACAAAATGTGGTTGAATCATGTAAAATGGGAAGATCAGGTCTTTGACACACTCCAGGAGCTGGGGGTCTCCAGATCTGTCTGGACTGTCTACACCCAGTGTAGAACAACGTGGCGAGAACTGTCTGAACTGTCTGTAGCCGCCACGCATCAACCTATGATGCAAGCAGGCTTTTAGCCAGGCATGCGTCAATGTGTCATCTGGACGCACTTTTCTTAGAATAACAAGAAATTTCACGCACTGGACACCCTTAGACTGGGGAGAAAATCCTCTGAAAGGCATGAAATTCTGATTGACCAGGGATGCTACCAGGTCATTTGTGGTCTTCTACTGTGACCTCTGTAACAGTGTTTTTGCCTCTTATGATACCTAAGAATGCACTATTTTAACTTAAAATCATCAAAAACTCTACGCCATGGAAGGTGGATGCCCCCAGACCCCCCTACAATAGTCACTTACCGCGACTCACCAATAAGTTTGGACTCCCTATAATAAAATCCTAGCTAAAAGCCTGATCATCATGCAAGCGAACAATTGATTGACATAAACACTAAACTGTAAACATACATGTTTCTCCATGACGTCCTTCCCCTGTGTGGCGAGGGAACTCCCGTACTGCATGGCCATGTTGGCCATCGGGTCCGACAGGATCTGTTGCCCCCCCATCCCCCCGTAGAACGGTCCCTGGCCCTGCTGCTGGCCCTGGTAGGTCGCGGGGTCGCTGGGAGAACTGGTGTCGTCGAACAGCGGGGTGGGCCCGCCGCCGTAGTCCGGTCTGGGCTGGCGTCGCCTCTGCTCCGCCGCTGGAACAGAAAATGTTCGCCGTTCTCAGGGAACTGTCATCACAGTGGTACCTCATCAAGCCACTGCTGTAGTATGCTTTATGCTTCAATCAGAAAAGCAGCAGCTAATATGCCTGATGCCAAATTCAAGAAGCCGGCAAGTCAAGCGCCAATCCCGCTTGATGCAACTGAGCAAAAATGACCCAATTACATTTCATGTTTCATTTGAACTTGAAGTAAGAATTTTGTACCATAAAAGAACTGATAAAACCTTGCAGAAAAAGGCATGACTAATCAAATACTAGTACTTTGTTTGAACTTTCATTGCTCAAATTGCCACTTTTAATGTCAGGACAATATAGAAATGCGTACATACGACATGTGAAATAATCAATTGTGATCTTTAAGTTAACAATAACATCTGATCTAAAAACATAATTCAAATGACAGGAAAGTTTGTTTTTTCTTTCTACATCAGTAAAACCATGTAAAAACATCAGTAAAACCATCCTGTATTTCAGTGAAGGCTAGGGTTATATCTAAAATGTTTTTAAACTATTTAACTGCATTTGTCTTTACTACATCAAGGCTATGACTGTAAGTAAGTGTTATTAGTGTTAGATTTAGTTCTGTATCAATCCTAAATTATATTTGGACAGAAATGTCATAAGAATGCATGTCCAGTTGGAAAAAGAGATTTGAAAAAACAGATACAGAGACAACACTTCCACGAAGAAAATGATACTATAGTGCATAACATGGAATCTACCATCCTTATATTCAGCTGGGGCAGGGATAGCCGTGGTGACTGGGAGGACATATTATACAATTTATACTATATATCTGGGCTACAATGACATTGATATGGGTGTTCTGGACTGGGTGTTAAAAAAGCCATACCACACGGTCTTGGTTGTTGTTTTCTGTTGCGACTGACCCCAACGTGACCCTCAGCAGCTCATTCGTGTACTGCGGTTTCTTCAGCCTCAGTATCATTGAAACTCTGCACTCAAGATGAAGAAACCGCGGTGCACGAATGAGCTGCTGAGGGTCACGTCGGGGTCCAGGCGTAACAGAAAACAACAACAATCTGCAGAAGATGGCGACCCGGTGGTTTTTGTAATAGAGCTTTGTTGTTTCAGGCCCTGTCGTGGTTTACCTCTGGGCTTCTGGAGTTGTTTTTTTCGCCCGGACAAGAAGGTAAGGGAATTGGGAAGGTAGGGAAAGGAAGAATCCAGCCCGACTAGCAAGAATAAAGTCCGAAGGAACAAAATTTGGATCTGGGGAACGGGGTGAATCAGGACGCTATACCATAGCGTTCTGGTCTGGGCTGCGTGTAGGGGTGGTGTGGTGCAATAACTATCGTACGTCTGGGGTATAAGAGGAAGCAGTAGGGTGGTAGTAAATTCAACATATGATCTTGCTATCATGCAAATTTACTCAACACAAATTTAGTTTCATCAAGGAGGTTCTATCAAGCACATTTACTGCTTACATCATGCTCTTAACTCTTGCTGACTTAAAAATTAATACTTTACCATAACTTTGTATGTCAAGGCAGCAGGATTTATGACAGTAGCATCAATATGTTGTGCAAATCAAACGTCATCTCAGATCGCCCCCCTCCCCACACACAAGCACAAGCACACACGACAGAAGAACGACGACGAGCAGTGCAAAAAGACGTGAAGGATAGAAAGTCCTGATCAACCTACACTTACGCTGTCTTACATAACCGCTCGGTATGTCCATCTTCACAAAGGATAAGTGCAAACTCCGACTTTATATAACGTGGATCCTATCTTCCCGTTCCTTTCACTTCCAGCCTCAGTTTCAAACTGCCACGAAGGCAGCGACATCAACCCAACTGCAGTTCTAACTTCATATGCCAGAAGGCGCTTTTGACACGTGAGGAAATATTTACCTGCAGTTTTTCCTCAACCTGCTAGAGGGCGACTCCTTGCGTCATTACGCAGTCATCATGGAGTCGGAACTAACGACAGAGGAACAGTCCGAGCAGAAAATCAGCAAACGCGAGGATTGGAAGAAGAAGAAAGAGCTAGAGGAGGCCCGAAAAGCGGGAACAGCACCCGCAGAAGTCGATGAAGAGGGAAAGTAAGTGTCCAGTGACGTTCAAACTACGGTTGACCATTTTGAAAATCTGGAAGTGGGAGGGGGGCGAACACTTTTTATAAAAATTTCATTATATCCCATCTTCGTTGAAATATCCTCAAAATAACGAATATGACGACACCCCGAAGTACAGGAATTTATTTAGAAGTGTCAGGTTGCTTACGTGGTTCCTTTGAGCTGTTAGATGCTTAGGAACTAGACTTTCACTTTAGTTTCAGCAAAAAAAGTTATCATACAGCTTGGTCATGCAAATTATTTTTGTAACAAACTAATTTTGCTTGAAAGTTCATCTGTGGTTTTGGTAGAAATTCCAGCACAAAGGAAAAAAAAGGAGGTTATAGATAATCTAATAAAGTAACAAAAGTGAATTAGAATATAGTTTATTGTCATTTCTATCAAGTTTCTTCAGGCAAACGTACTGACTAAAACTTACATAAAGACTTTTGAAATATGCTATACTCCACCAAATAGATTCTTTTGTAGAAAATTGCACCGTTGTTCTGAGAGTATTGCCCATTCACAGGTTTTCACAGACAATTAGGTCCAGGTTCTGGCAGTACCTACCGGGACCCGATCCTCTGGACCTGAACCAGACCTGGACCTGAATTTTCTGTCTGGTACACTCCCGAAGTATCCTACATTGTATGAATATATATACGACATGATGAGTTAAAACTACGAGGTTTTGTTGTCCTAACTGTTGTATGTTTTATACTTGTCAGGGACATCAACCCCCATATCCCACAGTACATCGCCTCTGCACCATGGTACTATTACGGCAGGGATGGAGAGAAACTCCCCACCCTCAAACATCAGAGGCCACAGCCTGAGAAACAGCTGTCCTTCAGCGACCCGGACAAATGGTTCAAACGGGGAGTCAAAACGGTATGTGATGTCCCATCAAGACATCTTCAGCTTCTTAGGCCATGTTCATTTGATTACTACCGGTAGTACATGTATATGGATGACATTTAGCATGAATTTTCATCCATTTCCAAAAAAAAAAAAAAGGTTTTCGACCACAAGTTGTAAATTGTACAAAGCAGCGGCAAATGAGCACACACATGCCGCAAATTGAAAAAGAAATATCCGAAAACCCATACTGCATACTGTAAATGCAGAAATATTTGCGGTGGTTTTATTTTCGGGGTTTTTACAGTGGCCCTCTTCACCTTGAGCTTAAAACCACCACAAACATTCTTCCATTACAGTATATGACTACAGTCTATGGCACTACCGCAAACTTAAATCACAGCGAACATTCCATTTTCCCGCGTTTACAGTACTCTGTTCGTTAGGCATGTTCTGTTTGTTCTGACCTATTAAATTTCATAACGAAGGCAAGTTTTTTTATTTGCACTCTCGCATTAGTTTTGGGGTTCTCAGATGATGTTACAGGTACAGTGGAAGCCAGTTAATTGCACAACGGATAATCGCACACTTCTGTTAATTGCACAAAACCCCCAAATCCCATGGTTGAGTGGTCCAGCTTAATAACTTCGCTTTGTTGCACCATTCGGATAATTGCACGAAATACACTGGCAAATGGGGTGTGCAATTAAGCGGCTTCTACTGTACCATATAATCAAATCGATGTGGCCTTAGCATTTTCAATCCTCTATTTCATGTAATCTTACACAAATGTCTAACTGCACATTGCACCCACAGTCAAAAATAAGGAGCGCAACTCCAATTTTAGGTGTGCTAAAGTACAATATTTCAAGCCCTTCAACATTTAGTATGAAGTACACTTGCTTGTTTTCCAGTATTGACCAACTGACCAGTCTAACAGGTCCGGACCTTTTGGCCTAGTGGTTATGGTATTGGCTTAGTAAGCTGGCGGGCCCGAGTGTGAAACCCGACCTGAGCCAGTAGACTGTTATTTACACCTTTCATGTTTCACATATACATGTAATAATAATTTGTTCCATTCTCAGGGCCCTGTTGCTACAAAGTTCCGGAAGGGAGCCTGTGCAAACTGTGGCTCCATGACACACAAGAAGAAAGACTGTTTTGAGGTAAGAACAGTGTAATGCTGACCAGTAAATGTCGTCAGGAGAGAAGTACTTAAAAGTATGGCATTTCATTCAATAATGTCTTTTTAGTGCCAATTTTGTATTGTGAACAAGAAATAGAAGATATTTTATCTAGAGTTTTTGTGAATTTTCTATTTCCTAGAATTGTGAATTGGCCTGTAATGCAGCACTACCTGGAACATCTGCCAGAGGGCCCAAATTGTCATGTTTGTTTGGGACCTTCGGAACTTCCCGCGTACTGAAATTTATAGAAATCTTCCAAAAGGATCATGAGTTATATAAACATACATACATGTAATTGTACACAACCAAATACCACCCCTCTTTAGAGGTGACCCTTCTGTCTTTAGGTAACAACTTCTTCCTAACATTTACATGTGTTAACATTCCGCAGAGACCGCGTAAGGTCGGAGCAAAGTTCACAGGCGACAAGATCGCGCCCGACGAACACATGCAGCCGGACTTGTCCTTCGACTACGACGGGAAGCGCGACCGTTGGAATGGCTTCAACCCTGAGGAGTACCAAGCTGTGATTGACGAGTACTCGAAAGTAGAAATGGTATGCTTTTATTTCTGTTAGTTAGTCTTGGTTAGTGATATGATTTTATTTGTCAAACTAGTACTTAATGCTGACTAACCCAATGCCATATTCTAATTCAGTTCTAAAAGGACTGTCAACATACAACAATTTTCATCAGTTTAAATGTCCTGTTGAAATTTCATGGAGAGCGCATTTATTGTATATGATGAATGTGAAGTAATCTAATGTACAATTTGTTTATGCATTGATGCATAATTTTATCCTTGTATTCTTTTCTAGGCCAAACGACAGCTGAAAGAGCAGAAGATGACAGAGGACCTGCTAGCTGGGAGGATCAGCCAAGATAGGGTAACATACCAATGTTCTCAGTCATACTGAAGGAGGTAAACTCCAGTGTGAGACCAGCAAAACACTATAAATAATTGTTTGAAACAACATATACCCCTAACTCTTGGCATTGAAGATGGTTAATGTACTCTCTTACCAGTCTTTAGATTTTTACTATGTTAAAGTGTAGAAATAGACCTGAGATTTTTAACATTCCTTTAAAAGATATCCCTAAAATTTCTTGCAGTTCTTTTCCAATTATATTCAAGTGGATATAACTTTATAGAGAAAAGAAGCTAATACATAAAAATAACGTACACATACCTGATGTGAAAAATGCAAGCATATAGTGGGTTTAATTGTTTTCCCCCATTTTATCTTTCTTACCTTTCAGAGAGATGAAGATCTTGAGGAAGACAGCATGGTAAGACATACCTTCTTGTCCCCCCCATCTTTACTAACTACGAGTAACAGTTGCCGATGATTACTAGTAATTCATATAGTAAGTTTTATTGCAAATTCTTGCCCGAGGGCTCATTGCAAGTGACAAAATGACATACAAATAATGGTAAACAGTATAGTAAGCGACTACTCTAGTCTAATTTAAAACTAGTTAAAGATGTAACTTATTGGGTTTGACTTCTTTTTCTGAGACAGTGGAAGACGAAAGATCCCACTTTTTCTGTAATGTGTGGGTTTTGCGACGTTAAAAGGAGAGAAGTTTTCTTTTTGTCTGTAAACGTGGAGATATGTCACACACATGTGTATGGGTTTTTGGATACATGTACATGTAATATAATGTATACAGTATCATTGAGATGTGCATATACATGTACATCGTAAATGCATTCTAATTAACTTGATAACGTTGATGAAGATTTGACATCTAGTTAATAAGATCCATGATACAAGAGTTTGGAGGCCTTGTACTTCCGTGAAATGCTTTACCGAAATCAACTGTACTGTCTTTCTGTAGCACCCTTGCCCAGTCGCTAGTTCGTGTTTTCCAACTGCCTGTCTGTTCCATTACTGTACACGTGATTATAGCACTATCGTGAACTCAAAACTACCGGGAACACTCCCAGGGTTGGACAAGTCCACTGGCCCTATAGTATTGTCCTTGGCAAGTGGAAATTCCAATCGGGCAAGTGCATGTCCTATCCCACTTTCCCGATCAGGCAAGTTAGATTTTTTCCACTGTGTGAGATTTTGATATACTTGCTGCTTTTCACCGTCATGGCATCAAGCATTGGTCAACACAGAAAAAGGTTTTGATGATGACGATTGGTCTACACAGAAAAATAGAGCCAATTAGAATTCCATCGATGGAAGTGAAAATACAAACAAATATGTCATTTAAATTTCAGGCAAGTGAAAAGTTGGTTCGGGCAAGTAGATTTTTTATGTACTTGCCTGATAGGACAAGTGAATTTTTGAAAACTTGTCCAAACCTGACTCCATTTTCTTCCCACTGCGAAATTGAATCAGTGCAAACTTAAATATGTTTACAGTATGTTCACAAAAAAACTATTTTTCTCCAGAGAAGAGAGGGAGATAGTGATGAGGAAGATGATGAAGACAAGTATGCAGACAACATCGACATGGCCGGGCAGAAGTTTGACTCCAAGAGAAGAATCACAGTGAGAAACCTGCGTATCCGAGAGGATACAGCGAAGGTAGGTTGTTAATTCACCACGATGGAAGGAAAATTTGTTTTGGGTATGTTTGTCTGTCTATGTGTGTTTCTTACCTGTTTGAAATTGTGGAAGTCTCCCTTTTCTGATTCCTTGTGTTGTACATGTATGGGAAGCCTTTGGTGCTTTATGGACGTACAATGATTCTTATTGTCTCAATGGCATTGTATGGTATGACATAGCATTGTGTGGTTGCCTTCCAGAGTATGTCTACTCATAGGTGAATCATTTTCGTATTGTACCTTGGGCAATACGGAAATACCCAGTGTTGCATTCTAAATGTACTAGTAGGTTTGGAAAAGGAAGTTTTCACAGCTAGAAGAGTTTATGGTTCAAATAATTCTGAAGTGCAGCAGCAATACAATGGAAATGCTTGTACGTGGTATCATGAATTTGCACTGGACATTTGAAACATTTGAAACAAAACCAGCTTGGAAATTTCAAGGTTTACAGTATTTTCCATGTCTGCTTTTGTATGTTCCAGTATCTGCTGAACCTTGACCCCAACTCGGCGTACTACGACCCCAAAACTCGCTCCATGAGGGAGAACCCATACAAGAACAAGCACCTCGAGGAGTGAGTACCATCTTTTTATCCCTTTAGAGTTGAATTTTTTTACACACGTTTTGCTTTATGTGCTATTAGATGTGGTTGTTGTTTTTCTTAAATTTGCAAATCGTCTAACAATGTTAAGTTTATATTAGGCCTAGGTTGTGTTTTTGGTTACCCGACTGACCCTTGCAAAAACCACGGACCCTAGCGTTTTTTTAGTGGGCCATTGTCAAGGCACATAGAAATTTCAATCTAACACCTAAGTGATAAAATTCCAAACAGGCAGCGTATCTCACTGCTAATGAGTTTAGACTTTGATATGGGGATTTATGAATGTTGTAATTCTTTGTTCAGTTTATCATAATACCTGTCCTTGTACAATGTATACATGTGTACCTATATACCTGCACAGCTCCAATTTTACCTGGACTAACCTGCATATGCAGGTGGTATTTTGAGCCTTGTAACAACTGCTTTCTGTCTGTGCCACAGGGTGTCGTATGCTGGGGACAACTTTGTTCGGCAGACAGGAGACACAGTTAAGATGGCACAGGAGCAGTGTAAGTGGAAATTCTTTCTTTTGTACATTTTCTTTTCTTGTCTGCCATGTACATCCAAATTGCTCTTTGTACATGACAACTCCATACTGAGACTACAAATCAGCGCGAGTGACGAGTAGGGCTGGGTATCGGTACAGCGTACCGGTACAAAACCAATTTTTCTTATTGGACTGGTCCAGAAAAACCGGACCTGAAAAAATTAGGTAGACCGGATGTTGGACCTATTAGAAAATTAATATATTATTTGCTCAGGCATTCACACGTTTTTGTGCTTGCAGGTGGAAGAAAATAAGATAAGAGTGAAGTAGAGAAACTTTTATAGTAAATTCTACCAATTTTTATTGTCAATCGTACGGGTGCAGTTAGCGTTGTTGGATTTTAAAACACCACTTTATAGAGTCGAATACAGCAAACAGATTTCTTTGTAGTGAAATGGACCATTGGCATGAGTCATGAGTTCAGGTTACCTGGACCTGATCCTCTGGACCTGAACCGGACCTGGACCTGTAGTTTCTTTACCGGTACCCAACCCTAGTGACTAGTGGGACAGAAAAGAATTAAAGCTGGACACAGCCCTGTTTGTGCCTTTATATTCATACTGACCATGTTTGTTCCATGTCCATACCTGTAGTATTTGCATGGGAGGCGTCAGGAAAAGGTACAGACGTGCACCTGCAGGCCGACCCCACCAAACTGGAGCTGCTACACAAGGAGTTCAAGGTCAAGAAGGATGACTTCAAGCAGAACCAGAAGGGCAGCATCTTAGAGAAGGTACGTTATGTTACGTTACATCATACAACAATACAGGGTTGTAGCCAGCCTGAAATCATTTTCCGTCCCCTCGATTTTGAATTGTATCGAGCGCCCAAGGCGTGAGACGTTGTGCTGAAGGGGGTCTGGAAATTTTAAAATCTGGACCCTCTGAAAAGCTATTTCCTGCACTTTCAGGTGTAAGTTTTGCTGGTAGACTAAGCTGTTCAACAGCATATGTTGTTTTGAAGAATTACACAAGGGTTTTAGGTTTTTTAGATCTTTACATATTGATTTTTGTCCGTCACAGAGGACGGAATCGGGGAAATTTTTTTCCGTCCCCAGCTGCAAAATTCTGTCAAAGGAAAGAAGGACAGGTGCTGGCTACAACCTTGCAACAATTGTATTGTGGCAGGGGATCTGTACATATTACATAAACACGTAACACATGGCCAGCTGCCATTAAACCTCCACATCTACATGTATGTACAAGCATGTCAAACCTTGCCTAATGAAAATCCAGATAGTGAATGTGTGTGAGTGAATGAGTGAGTGATAAACATGTTTGGATGATGTGAGGTCGGTAAGTGTAGTGGGTTCTTGAACGTGTGTGAGGTTTGGCTATCCCAATACACGAGACTTCCATTTTACGTCCTATCTGAGCGATGTCTTTAGCAGAATATAGGTACTCATGTTCACCTGAGTGAAGTGAGGAAAGTCGTATTTCCGAAGGGCACAACATGAAATAGATATACTTAATGGTTTGTCAGACTAGCTGTACATGTATATGTTGTAGTTAAATTTGGTAAATCTAACAATCTAACAAATGTTTGCCACACATTAAACTCGTTGTCGTGTGTGTTGCTGTTGTTTTTCTGTTTTCTACACTTGCTACATTAACCGTGGGATAATAATTTTTCCATCTTACAGTATGGAGGTGCAGAACATCTGGAAGCTCCACCTAAGCAGCTCCTCCTGGCTCAAACTGTAAGTACTGCAGCCTCTTCCCAGTGTAACAGCGAATAAATTATTAACTCAGGCTATGAGGGATTATACGCAATCGTTATATTTCACTCACTGTGAGAAAGGTTTTGGGAGTGACATTTGCCAGCAAATGTTGCCTTTAAAATCATAACTCCTCTTTCTCTAAGTTGTAAAAAAATAGTTTGTTAGTTTTGCAAGCCCGTTTCATCTTGCCTATGTTGTGAAGTTTGTGATCTTTTAAATGTTTCCTACCTGAGGTTTAGACCATGGAAAACTCACATTAGCAGCATACTCTAACTTCTAAAGTTTCCATGTAGAAACTTCGAAACATTCTGGTATGGTGCAAAGTGTCATGATACCAGCAAGACTAACGCTGGTGACCTTTGACCTCTCTAGACAAGAAATGAAAACATACAAACTGCACTTTTTCTAGACTGTCCAAGACACTTCATACATTGCAAAAAGCCTGTTTTTTTAAACAAATAAAATAGCCTGAACCCTTACCTGTTATTTCCAGCTCCAAAATGTCAACATTTCCCAAGAAAAGGGCTTCGTACACTTATTGCAACAAGCCATGTTGAATGGCATGTAAATTTACCCACTGTGTATACGTCTAATTGTGACCTTTCACCTGTAGGAGGACTATGTAGAATACTCCAGACATGGGACTGTGCTGAAGGGACAGGAGAAGGCTGTGACCAAGTCCAAGTATGAAGAGGATGTGCTGATCAACAACCACACAGTCAGTGGCACCCCATTCTTACTGTGTGTTGTGTGTGTTTTATGTAAAGGATTTTTTTTCACAAGCCCTAGCAGTTTTGTGTTCCTGTTTTGTATTCTTCAACTCGTAGGAGAATATTATTTTGTGTAAAGGCTGTTCCTGTGTGTTTTCCTATACATTTTGCCAGGGGTTGTTTACCATCAAGGGGATGAGGGGGTAAGACTGCTAGTTTTGCATTGTTCTAAAATGATTAGTATGGTTTTATCAAAAGTGGGCATTTTGTTATTGTTAGACTTCCTTGTGTTGATCAACCAACTTACAAGGTGAGCAAAAATGAAAAAGGGGCCTTGCAAAACAGCCATGAAGTTGGTTGGGGACAGTAATAGGAAGTTTAGGGTTAAATGTGACAGTAAGTCTGAAAGGTCCTAATCAGGTGACAGGAAATATAGTAGGCACCAGTCCAGAGTTTGCATCAAGCACCTCATGTATGTATTTTATCCATATACAGGGCTCGAAATTCATTTCTGGGATTAGGTGCACTTTAAAAATTGGGTGCACCAAAAAAGTTTTGGGTGTACTACATAAATTTAAATAATAACCTGATAATAAAACTTAGTTACAAGCTGTCAAATTCTTAAACAAGTACCATGACAGACATTTTTATTATCTTTCTAACACTTAGATGTCAAGAATATGATGTATTCTAGTATACTTTGATATCTTTACATACATAAACGTAAGAAGATATTGCACCCTGTGCACCCACAGAAAATAATTGGGTGCACAACTCCAATTTTGGGTGCACCTGGGTGCACATGCACCCAGTATTTCGAGCCCTGATATAGGTATTATAGGTACTTAAGATAATTCAGAAACATTGTACCTAAGCAAGAAACCTTCAGAAGTAGAACTTGACATTGTTGTTGTTTTGTTGTGCAGGCCATCTGGGGCTCGTACTGGCGAGACGGCAGGTGGGGCTACAGGTGCTGTCACTCATTCGTCAAGATGTCCTACTGTACTGGGGAGGCTGGCAAGCAGGTGGCACAGGTATGGGACTTCCTTCTCTTTTCACATTAGTCTACACAAGTCTACAGTTGTGCTTTTCACAGTCTAGGGGGCATCTTAGTGCAGCAAAGCCACATGGTAAGTATTGTAATGTAGGCATGGGGGATATCCACGCCCCCCCCCCCCCTTTCTGAAAATTTCATAACCCTCAGAAATACTATTTCCTGCATTTTGAGGACTGAATTAGGTGAAATGAAGCCAACATTTTCACTTTTATTACAAAACAACAGAAATGTCCCCTTTGCTGATAAAACACAGCATAGGGGCTGAAATCAAAGCATTATAGACCAAAATCACAGCATATGCCTCCTATCCTGAAAAGGCCTAGCGAGAACGCTGCACAGTAGTGCCATTTTCCAACTGAAAATCTTGAAATCTTTGTGATGGTTTTATGTTCATGGTTTTCGTGATGAGCTCTCAATACAAACTCATCACTCCACAAACATGTGCCATGTCTTACTACATGTACTTTATTGTTTCAGCCACAACCTTAACACACTGCTAATATTTCCCTATGTACAGTAACTAGGTGCCAGTGATATGGACCCCTCCTTTTCAGTCCCCAGTGTCTTTGGATTTACAGTAATACTATGTGCAAGTCAAGTAATGACTAGTATGAACATGCAAATGACAAACACTTAATATGGCATGCAATAGTTTTCTAAAAACAGTTCAGAATCCAAAATGATACATGTAGTAACCCTAGTTCACCATTTACCGTGGGGTAACCTTTATCCATTGTTTTCTAAAACAGTGTATTTAAGTTGATGAACATTTGTCAATTCAAATGCCAATACAGTATTTTGAAAATTGCAGTTTGCAACCACCGACCGTCAACTTGATATCCCCAAATACACTGTTTTTTTTTAAACAACCGTCTGTTTGTCCTTCCATCTGTGAACAGTAGAAGCCTACAATGGATGCTGATGATATTTGGTAGGTGGGTAGGGGACGGGAAAATGAAGGTCAAGTTCAATAATTGGCCCCCTAGCAGCTTGCTAAGGAACTGCAGCAGAACCTCAGTGTTTGATATCTTTTGTACTTGTAGATGGAGATGGCAGACATGGAGCTGCGGAACTTTGGAGAGGAACAAGAAGAAGAAGATGAAGAAGAGGCACCAAAATCACTGCTTGAGGTATCAGTAGTCCTGGTTCTTAAGCTTAATTTCTTTGAGATGGTACTGTACAATTGTAGTTCATGTGTATTTCACCCTGTCTCATTTAGTTATTTTTCCAGTCTGTAGAGGATGTCATCCATAAAATGCACTAGCTGTGTCCTTCTGCATATGCACACATCTATAGTACAGGGCTCAAAATACTTTTTCTGCATACCTCCACTGGTGCAAGTAATATAAAAATTACCTGCACCAGAAACATTTTACCTGCACCACTCTGAATTTAGGAAGTATGGATCATACTAAAATTGTTCAGGAACCATTGCTATTTTTTTCTTTTATACATTATAATTAGGTGGTAACAGCCAATGCCGTTAAGAACAATCTACAGAAATACCTGCATCATAGTATATTTATGTATAAAACCCTGTACATGGACCAGTGTAGGTTAGGTGCAGGTAGACACTAGAAATACCTGCACAGCTCCAATTTTACCTGCACTAACCTGCATATGCAGGTAGTATTTCGAGCCCTGTAGTAATTCACCACTCCTTCCTCTATACCTGTGGCTGTGATGTTAACCTGTAACTATCAATTGCTACTCCCATCACACAGCAACACCAGGAAGAGCTGAAGAAAAACAAGAAGAAGAAGAAAAAGGAGCGTCTGGATGCTGAGGAGAAAGAGAAGAGAGACAAGGAGAAGAAACTGAAGAAGGTTAGGACCATTGCTATATAAGGTCTCATTGATGTATTACTCCGAGTGGGTACCCTAAAAGAGATCAGAGCCAAAAAAATAAACGGCAGCATGGACGCGTGTTTTTAGCGGTGAGAAATTCCCTTTTAGCCAGCGGAACTGATCTCAAAAGTTAGATTGGTGAAAGCTTGTTTGTAACTGAAGAAATTAGCAGGTAAAGTTTTGCAGCCGCGCGCTAGGTCGGAGGTACACAGTCGTGGGTTCTGAGTGGTGCGGTTGTACACTAGCGGCGAAAAAGTGCCTTTTGTGGGGATTGACTAATCATAGTTTGTAATTGCTATAAAAAAAATTCCAATGTATAGTTGACGTTGGCAATTTTTTCCCACGATATAGGGTAAATGTGCTGGAATGAAAAATCTGCTGAAATTTCACGTAGCTTCATTATGAACGCGCCCATTTAAACCACGAATTATAACATAGAAGTCTATGGGAAGAAGAAACTCAACAATGAGATCATAATGGATTCAAGATGGACTATAGACCAGTTTCCTACTCATTTCATATGTTTCTTAAAGTGTTTATGACATCAAAAATGCAACATTTTCTCTCTAACATTGTTGGTAGTACAAAAATGTATTATAGAATAAACATTAACATTTGTGTCAAACATACACCTTATGATGTAATTGAACAACAAAATGGCCAAGATCACACTCTTAATTCCTGCCACCAGGTAATTGAATTAAACATTGATTATTACTTGGATGGAAAGAGGGAGATGGGAAGAGTAGTCCAAAAGCAGTACCTCCCTATGACCTAACACGACTAATTCTATCAACTCTGAATGTCGCTTCCTGACATTCTTGCATACCTTATGCCCTTCACTCTGTGTCAGACTTGCTTCTATACAGCATGAAAACAGTATCTCCGTACAGAGGTGACAGTACAGTTGCTATTGTTTCCCCCCAGGCCCTGAAGGCAGAAGAGGAGAGAGACAGGTCCTACCAGGAGATCATGAAGCTGGACGAGCGAAAGCGACCGTACAACAGCCTGGCAGCCGACTCTCACGAGGTCACGGAGGAGGAGCTAGAAGCCTTCCGTATCAAACGGGCCAACTACGATGACCCCATGAAAAATATGCTGGGAAACAACTAAGAATTTCACCCTGTAGATGTCACCCTTTGATCAACCCCAAAACTACAGACAACATTGACTCTTCCCAAGTAATAGCTTCAACTGTACACAATGTCAAAATAAAAACTGAAAATCGGATTTGCCTTGTGTGTCTTGCTGGGTTTAAGCCTTCACACATGGCAAAAGTTCTAAGGGCCTAGTGACTGTATGTTTAGGTATACCCTAATTTCTGTTACTTACACTGTATATAATAATGTGGATTAAGTGGATAATATGTAAACGAGATAACTTTGTATGCAAGTTTTTATTTTACTTCTGTGCTTCATGACACAAATGGATGCAGAGCTTTAGAAGTATCATTGTATAAGACAGCTTCTACTGGACCTTTGCTAAAAGATGTTAACCTTAAGTGGATAAAAGTTAGACATCCAGGTAATAAGACATGGGAAATGATAGTTACTCAAGCAAATGGATATGATTTTTGATATGATATGGCCATTTCCAAAATCATGATACAGTTGCTTGAGTATAATTTGGCGCAGTTGGATGCTTGGATCTGATGTTGGCATTGTTATTTTACTCATCATGTAAATTTAAACACTTGCTTAAAGCAGATGAGTGTTGTATAAGGAAACATCAAGTGAAATCTACAATTTATGCTAACTTGCTAATCATAGGTAGAGTAGATGTTAATGATAATGTTCATATGTGATAGTAAAGAATACATCACAATGTCACCATATTTGTACATACATCTACACCATATATTCAGAATCTGTAAGACAATTTGCTTGTATATGTATTTAAAACCTGTTTTTTCTAGTAAACTAGAGTTCCACAATCTCATACCATTGCCGACAATTATTTTTGCATCATATTTGTAAAGGGACCTACGCCATTTGCTGAATACTTTCTGTAAGGGTTTAGCAGCTTGACCACAGACGAACTTGGCAGTGGTTTCAGAATGGTTTAATGGACCGATCCTGAAGCCCCGCCCCCGTTCGATCACGTTCTATTTCGAACACCTCCGTCAAAACAGCGCTTGTCGGACAGAACTGGCCGCCGCTGCTGTTTAGCTGATAAAAATGACTGACTTCGATTTAGCTTTTTTTGGCCCTGAAATCCTCTCAGACCGGGCCGAAAAAAAATGCACTGCCTTCTTTGTTGAAGGATACATCCACTGGGTACAGTCGATAGCACCGCATAGCATTACCATGTTTGTGGGCAGGAGTGTCCCGGTTCTGACATGCGGTCGATGCACATGAAACCTGGGTACATATATCTGTGACAGGGTTTCTACTGCGTTTGTTGCATGCTTAACAGTTGCATGCATGCTCATGACAAAAACGAAATTAAGAAGAAAGCAGCTCAGGCACTCGTGGAGAAGGAGCTTGTACTACACGCCAGCTAATAGGACCCTTCTACAAAGTCTGCTAGTGCCGAGTCCCGTGCCTTATACATAACCTGCTCTACACGTGCATCCAGCCCACCAACAATGTAATACTATGTAGTGGCTCTCCCTCCCAAAACAACAATACTCGGTGGGTGTAGTCTTCAACAAAGAATAGCATTTTTCTTTGGACATTTCTGTCCCACTGGGGCTGTTTTTGACGGAGGTGTTCGAAATAGAATAGGGGGTTCTACCTGGTTCTATTTGTTCGATATGGCATTTATCAGTATTGGTCCATTTAGACGGTACCCTATACCATATTGGTTTTGGTATACACATGAAAATATCACACAAGTTTTTCACATCCATTTCTTTTTATCATCTTCGCCAAGAAGATTATGTTTTCTGTTACATGGGTCTGTATGTAGGTCATGGGTCTGTATGTATAAGTGGAGAAATTGTGAATGGATCTTTTTGTAGGTGTGTAGCGGTTGTGGAAAGGCATGCCTAGTTCGAAAACGGTTTACCTGGCGTTTTCCTACGTTACAGCAGCGAGCTTGGTATTTTTAATTTTATTCTTAATGTAGCTTTTCATGTAGACATGGGTTCCAAGATTTTAACAGAGGACTAAGGATTGAACCAACGTAGGACAACGTTAACTATACGCTCTACCAGGCTCCGTGGATCGGTTTGTCTATGTATAGTAGAAATCGGACAGGCCAGGTAGACAGACCTGTTAGACAGCCCAGCTTTTTCATCAAACCCCAGCTTGTGCACTCCTTGCGCACTAAATGTACTAATAGTATAGAAATACACCAGCGTCTGCACTGCTCGCGCACTGCTTACACCAGCTTGTGCACTGCTCGCGCACAACACACACCAGCGCGTACACTGCTCGCTCACTGCGTACGCTAGATTGTGCACTACTCGCTCATCGCTCACGACCAGCGTGTGCACTGCTTGCGCACTGCTCTCACCAGCGTCTGCACTCCTCGTGCACTAGATACACCAGCGTGTGCACTGCTCGCACACTACACACACCAGCGTGTGCAATGCTCTCTCACTGCTCTCTCACACGCCGCGTACACACGTGTCGCTCTGGTCTTTCGTAATATTTGGCTTCATTGATTTGCAAATAAACTATTGTCGCCTGCTTTTTGAACATGTAATGTTGTGTGTCTTTGCTAAATTTAATCATATGGCGTGATATCGATATCTCAATACAAGACAGAAAGAACATGGCTTCAAAGCACACACAGCGCTTTATTCCTTCGTTAATTATTGCATTTCTATGGTCGGAATGGTTAGCATGTCCGCTCTCCGTGAAACACATGACCCGTGAGGAGTAAACATCTCTTTGGTATATCTTTTTCACTTGCTCTACAATCATGCAAGATCAATAGAATGTAAAACAAAGGATCTAACCATGACTTCAATTGCCATATTGTTTACAAAGTTAAAGGTCATCAAAAGGATATTGCAAACGGGTGTGCCTAAACACCACAAACGACTCAGAAACACCACAAACGACTCTAATATGCAGTGTACATTGTATATGGGTCAAAAACCTGATGTGGCGCTCTGGAGACATTGTTTATACATTTATGAATTTAGAAAATGCAGCAAGTCCTACGTATTTACAAGTTATTTTGAGTTAGTCCGGTTTCAAGATTAATGCAATTCTTGGCCACCATGTTGGATCATGCTTGCTTGCATCTGAGGCTGAAAAACACTTAGTACACAAGTTTTATAAGTTGACAATGGTAGAATTGCGGTATGCTATAATCTATGAACCAACAGCGTCCATAGTTTTGTCGTCTATGGAGCCGTGGAAGGTATCGAGAACAGCATTTATTACGATATTAACTTTGTTCCTTTGATGCTGAACACTTTGCCCCATCATCAAATTTCTGATGGTGTCTAGATAAAGTACCTTAGGTGCACAAGTCTCTCCTCAAATGACAATTTTCCTGATATGATTTTGGTGTTTATGATTCATCATCATGTTCATCATCGGATTAGAGAGGAAATTCTACTAGATTAAGACTACCCTTACCAACCGAACAGAAATGCAGGAAACGCTAGGATTCATTTTCGCAAAAAAATGATGTTTCAGTTTCAGTTTATTTATTTATCCAGGAAAATACATCGCCTACTGGTGTTTTTCAACCACCTTTTTGCTGGGAAGAGTTCTATCTAAATGTCTTGACTCACTAAAATTCATAATTCATTGCAATATATGTGAACAAATGTTGGGTGTTGCATAATAAAATAAAACGTTTTTTCTCAGGACAAGGTCCATTTGAAATGAAAATCCGTTATGAATATCCTGTCATCAAACCAATTGCACAAACAGCAATCACATGAGCAAACAAATTGTATCATAATAACTTCCTTGGTCCGTGGGGAGCGTGACGTGAACAGCGTCTCCATTTCACATCCTCCTATGCAGGG
>NC_049982.1:32553056-32557742 GCF_000003815.2 Branchiostoma floridae
CATCCTCCTAGGCAGGGACTTCCAACAGCCAAACTGCCTGTATGGATGTACCCTGCTCTTTCAACCGTCACCCTTTGTTCCTGACCGCCCTGCTTATAAATGTTAATGAGGTTAGCCTTATACATGCGAGACAGCTTTTGAAAACGGAAAGCCTTTCTCTGATTGGCTGACATCTGGTTTGGGGGGGACGTCCACAGGAACTAAGGGTGACGGTTGAAAGAGCAGGGTACATCCATACAGGCAGTTTGGCTGTTGGATGTCCCTGCGTAGGAGGATGCCATTCCAAGGCCCCCAGAGTGCCTGTGAGCCGCAGTTACCCGGCCCTGCAGGAGAAGGAACCTGGACCTTCGGCAATGCAGGTCATGCCATTGGGACAGGTGTCGCTGTCGCACTGGTACAGCGACTTCAAGTTGTTGCTTGTTGCTGAAAAAAAAAATAAAATAAGAAGAAGTCTATAACGACATCCAGGTAAACAATATTCTACAATACTCTACAATATCCTACAGACTCTACAACTGGATTAAAAACAGAGACGTTACTTCCGGACGTTTCGAGTGACACCCATCACTCTTCTTCAGCGTCACTAGAATGGACTGGCAGAACAATTCAATATAATGTTCGCGGTCACTTAGCGCGTATCAGTCACCAACGTGCCGTTACCACCCCCACCCCCAAGCCTGTGTGACTTTCAACTCACTACCCATGCGTTTGCATATCAAAACTGTCAACGTTGAAAGTATTATTGAAGAGCTAACTAGATGCCAGATGGAACTGGAGATGTACAGATCATTTCACACGGTTCCGTTGCATCTAAACATCAACACTGGTTTGACTAAAGGCTAATTGCTTTGTAGAACTATATGACAAGGTAAAAGGTAAGGATGTAAAGGTGCCCTTTCACTGCACTTGCGTCAAGCTTGCGTCACTGCGGGGTTCGCTACCTGCGTCACTGTTTTGTTGTTTTCTCCGATTTTCTATAATTTAGATATTGCGTTTAATACGTAAAAGTATGACTTAGAAGACAAAAAGTAAGAAAATTCGTTCTTTTTCTTATCTTTCGAGTCCCGCAGTGACGCAAGCTTGACGCAAGTGTAGCGCAAGAGGGCACCTTAAGATAGATAGTGGCTCTCACCATGGCAGATGAAGTGAGTGACCATGTCCTCACAGATCCAACCGAAGGGACAGTAACCCTGACCCTGTGTGCACCAGTCAATGTCTGTAATTAGAAAAAGAGTTCATATCATGAACTTGAAATTGAGTAAGATGGTCACCAATTTCTAAGCCTGAATTTAAAGTTTTTTTTATCGCTGAAGTTTAGGTTAGAGGGTAACATGTGAATCATCTTTTTCACAAGCAGTACGATCTATCCTGCCATCCTAGTTAGTTTAGCATGCTGATTATAATCACCTGCTTCACAGAAATCTCCGCTGTACCCAATAGCACATTCACAGCTGAAGGAGTCGACACCGTCCGTACATGATCCACCATTTTGACACGGAGAAGAGGCACACTCGTCAATGTCTGTCAAAACACATCAAGATAATGCCAACATTGAAATGAAATACTTAACAAATGTGCAATATGGAAAACAAGAGTTACAGTTTTTAGTTTAACAATTGCTAGCATGTGTTTAAAAATTAAAAAAAAATAGCTAATACTGAAAGTACTAAATGATTTCACCCACTTATCTCACAAAACTTTCCGTCAAAGCCGTCTAGGCATGCGCAGAAGTTGTAAGACCCATCGAAACACGAGCTGCAGTTCCCTCCGTTGTGGCAGATGTCCTGTCCGCATGGCTTGGGTTCTGTGGTATGGCATCATTTGAAACGGTTATGATTTATAACGCAATGTGCCGTCCACGCAGGGGATATTTAGATACCTTGGCGCACACATGTGCGTCTATATATATAGAATATCTCATAGTCAACACCATCTTTACGATTCGTCGATTGTTTTTCTGAAACCAAAACTGACATTTCCAAGATAAGCACTTTGTTGGAGAACAATAGCAACTCATTAACTGAGAGCCATGTGTTACTTTTATTCACATGCATTAACGTTTTATTAAGAGCTGATCTTAGTTGAAATTCTGAGGAGAAATGACAACTTTACCAGCTTGACAGACATAGTTGTGCTGCTCCCCACAGGGTGTTGTTATGGCCTGATAGTTGCTGCTTGAGTCCAAAAGGACGCACAGGTCACATGGCGAGGCAGGCTGACTTGATGCCCACTCCAACTCATCTAAGATATTGTTGGAGAGTTATTTAAATTTTCCTGGATTCACATGTCATCATAAATCAAAAACATCTGGATCAGAGATCGTTTTACTCTGTCTACGTCAGGTGATAAACACTTGTGTGGCGAATTGACAGATGAGTATTTTCGTGCTTCCCAGAGGAGAAATCTGGGTTTTACACCTTTTCCAGAAATTTTCTTTTCGCACGTCAAAGACTAAACCAAAATGACTGGGATGGCCTACCGCAAGTATTATTTTCTTTATATGATACGTCCTTCGATATTGTTTATGACATGTCTGACAAAAGCCGAGATATGCCTCGATCACATTTCCAAACCGGGGCGACACCGGGCAGCTTTTGTCCACTAAAAGTACAGACAACAAAAATGCAGAACATGATGAGGTATTAAAGTCATGAGCATAATTTGTGTATATTTAGTGATAGATACTTTTTGGTTTCCGCAATCATCCCGGCCGGGCCGGGCCGGATGTTAAACAAAATCACACGAAAAAAAAGTTTTTAAACATCGAATTACTGAATTGGTCTTTCGTCTATTAAAAAAACACTACATGAGATTTGTCTAACAACAACAACAAAAAAAATTAGCAAGTGGGGTTCGAAACTACGATCTACGGCTGGAGAAGCAAACTAAGATAGGTACCGTGATGTAGACCGCTCGGCCACGCTGGCTCGATTACGCAATAGGACGTATAGAAGGGCTAGTTGCTTAAATTGACCGATCCATGCATCCGTCTCATAGCCGGTGCTACGCACCGGGCAAAAACAGGGTGGGAGGGTGGGCGTTCTGGAACAGCAACTTTCCTTACCTGGTCCCCCCCCCCCCCCCCCCCCCCCTCCTGATTCCAGCCTGCTACACGGTTTGCAAATGTGATTGAAGCAATAGATAGCTTCATCTTAAGTGGGGTTTCTGTTTAATAAAAAATCTTTTAATTTCAATACTTAACCTATATAATCTCACATCGGTAGCAGGAAGTTAACATATCACATTCGTGACAAAAATGAATCGGATACCTGAAACGCTGGATCCATCGCTGTAGGTGAGAGTCACTGGTGGGACCTTGATCCCGATCCAGAGGGAGACGTCACTTCCGGTAGTGCTGGCGTTGCCGATGAGATGCTGCTGCTCGGCCTTCCTGACATCCGCCAGGTAACCTCCCCCCGCTCCACAGGACTGGGACGCGTCACCATAGGAGACGGCGTGGAGGGAGAACTGGTAGCAGGCACCCATATCCAGCACTGACAAACAACCACATTTCAATGTGAAATGGAGAACTGGTAGCAGGCACCCATATCCAGCACTGACAAACAACCACATTTCAATGTGAAATTCAGCAAAACACGGCTGTACACTAAACCGAGTGAGTGATCAGTGAGTGAGTGGTTTGTGAGTGCCAGTGAGTGAGTTAGTGAGTGAGTGAGAGTGAGTGAGTGAGTGAGTGAGTGAGTGAGTGAGTGAGTGTGAGTGAGTGAGTGAGTGGTTCGTGAGTGTGAGTGAGTGAGTGAGTGTGAGTGAGTGAGTGAGTGAGTGAGTGAGTGAGTGAGTGAGTGAGTGAGTGAGAGCAAGCGAAGAGGTACGAAACTTTGGTGGTATGTACCAAGCAGTGCATTCCCCATTTGCAAACTGAGCTATAACCGTTCCTATTATCGATCTTATGACGTCTGATTATCTTGAACGTCTTGACTGGAAAGTAACATGGTTAAGTCAGACGTCGTGGCTATTTCAGTATATATTGTTGGTTCAATGTATTTCCAGATACATACCTGTTTCGCAGTTTTCACCGGCAACGCCTTTGGGGCATGCGCAGGAGTAGCCGTTCAGTTTGTCCACGCACGTTCCGCCGTTAGAACAAGGGTTGCTTGCACACTCATCTATATCTGAAAAACGAAAAATCTTAAATCATCAGCCTACAATATTCAAATGTGTAATCTGAGAATAAAAATTCTATTGAATAATGAGAACAAGCTTATGATTAATTATACGATACTGTAATGAACTCATCTTCCACATCACATATTGTGATATTTGATCTAACACGTTAAAGTGTGATTTTTGGATATGATAGATAACGTACTTAATTGACAGTTATCTCCGGCCATGCCAGCTACACACTGGCACGTGTAGCTGTTCACTCCATCGATGCACCTCCCTCCGTTCATACAAGGGCTACTCACACATTCGTCTGTTTCTGAAACAGATAAGAAATAATATTCTTTTGAGCAATTAGAAAACGCAAAACAAGTCGTTGCCGGCGAGCAATTCTGTACGTGTGTAAGCGAGTGAGTAATTGAGTGAGCAAGTGAGTGAGTGATCGAGTGAGTGAGTGAGTGAGTGTGTGAGTGAGTGAGTGAGTGAGTGATTAAATGAGTGAGTGAGAGTGAGTCGGTGTGAGTGCGTGAGTGAGTGAGTGAGTGAGTGAGTGAGTGAGTG
>NC_049982.1:32557842-32567720 GCF_000003815.2 Branchiostoma floridae
GTGAATGAGTGAGTGAGTGAGTGAGTGTGTGCCTGATTGAGGGTTTCATTGATTGTGTGTTAGTGAGTGTGTGAGAGTGTGAGAATGATTTGTGCGAGTGAGATAGCATGAGATTGCTTGAGCGAGTGCGCGTGAGTGAGTGAGTGAGTGAGTGAGTGGGTGGGTGAGTGAGTGAGTGAGTGAGTGAGTGAGTGAGTGAGTGAGTGAGTGAGTGAGTGAGTGGGTGGGTGGGTGAGTGAGAGAGAATGAGTGTGTGTGTGTGAGTGAGTAAATGAGTGAGTGAGTGGGTGAGTGAGTGAGTGAGTGAGTGAGTGAGTGGGTGGATGAGTGAGTGAGTGAATGAGTGAGTGAGTGAGTGAGCGAGCGAGTGAGTGAGTGAGTGAGTGAGTGAGTGAGTGAGTGAGTGAGTGAGTGAGTGAGTGAGTGAGTGGGTAGAGGTGAGTGAGTGATTGACTGGGTGAGCGGGTTAGTGAATGAGTGAGTGAGTGGGTGGTATAGGAGTAGAAAATCCACGTAATAGCAGTTAAAGGAAAATAATGTGAACATTCTACGCGTACTGCTCACCAAAATGTACAAAGCAAGCAAATGTACTAGGATCAGTAATGCAATGGTGAAGTCACTCACCGTCACAGTTGTTTCCAGTATAACCGGTGACACAGGTACAGTTGTACCCGAGCCCCTGGTCCTGGCACGTCCCTGCATTCATACATGGGCTGCTGGTACATGCAGCTGTGAAACATCATAAAGCAATACTGAGATATGATAATTTGAGTTCATTAATACTAGAGACTGAGATGTATGAAATGATACATGATATGATATGATATATGATATTATATATGATGCAGGCATATTAGGGTTTGAACTAGACGCTCTAAACGAGCCATACTAACTTGCCGAGCGTGTACACACGGTGTACACAATCCTGTCTCCGGGAAAGGCAAGAGATGTGTAGGTCAGACTGTTCCGACTCTCGACTATCCCACGTTGGCAGCTGCTGGTAGTGCATCTATAGAAGCCGAAACTCCTCAAAGAATTCGCTCCAGCTGAGAAAGCCAAGTTCGCCACGTTACGTACACCGCCAGACGGGTTACAGTTGAGCACGTTGTTGATGTAAGGGTCGGAGTTATACTCAGTCACGCACCGGCTGCGGACACAGCAACACATTTATTTCATATTCACAGATGATTAAACACGTCCGATCTAGTAATAAAAAGAGGTACATATTACAAGACAAATGATCATTAAATTCAGTTAAGTTTATTGAATGGCGTTAATCACACATGCCACTTTCTTTTCCGTTTCTGGCCTTCCTGTGTTCATCATATGATAATTTTTGCACATTCTAAGACATTAAAGTACTTCGTGAGTATTGAAGAGTAAAATTGCTACATCTTCTTTGATTATACTACGAGGGGCGTTCAATAAGTAATGCCTCTGAAACACTTCCAGTTGTCTGATCTAGATGAAATTGTGTATGTGTAATGATTCATATCTCTATGGGTTATATTGCAAAATACAGCTCTGAACTAATTGTGGTTTTTTATTTACAGGAGTTTGAACTGAGTCAGGTGTGAAATGAAGACAATTGAGTGTCGCGCAGTGATGGGGGCAAGGACGCACACCAAAGGAGACTTCTGATGACATGAAAGAAACTTATGGTGATGATACCCCATCATATGACCTTGTAAAACGCTTATGCAGAGCAAGGGGATGCAAAGGTGGGAGATTCAGAATCCGCAATATTGAAACCAT
The DNA here is from genome assembly GCF_000003815.2 of Branchiostoma floridae. Classification (NCBI taxonomy): domain Eukaryota; kingdom Metazoa; phylum Chordata; class Leptocardii; order Amphioxiformes; family Branchiostomatidae; genus Branchiostoma; species Branchiostoma floridae. The sequence continues at coordinate 32,559,598 of NC_049982.1, forward strand.
TATTGGAAATAGGCCGGTATCACGAATGGAAGCGACTTCTTTGATATGTAAATCTCACTCGGACAAAGAATGCAGACAACAGAAGAATCAATTTGTAAACAAGGAACACCTGCGTCCTTTGAAGCGTGATCAGCTCACCAAGCCCAGAGGAATGCCTAGTATGCTGTTGACTAATGCAAGGTCCCTTGTTCACAAAAGGGATGAACTCAGTCTTCTTCTCTCAGCGAACAATACGGACATTGCGACTGTCACAGAAACCCGGTTTTCTTCCAACTTACCAGAGGAATCGACGACCATAGACGGTTACTGTCTCTATCGCAAGGATCGGGAAACCAGAAGGGGCGGAGGAGTCGCTGTCTACATCAAAACAGGTATAAAGGCAACTCCTGTCAACATCTCGACACCTGATGACATTGAATGTATGTGGATACAGCTCGAAACACACTGGACTCCAAGAGCCATCCCCAGACTTTTCTTGGGAGCACTTTATCACCCTCCTTGGGCTGAAACGAACCTCACCTGCAAACCGCAACTAATCAATACCTGATCAACTCCTTGGATGAAATTCGCCGAAAATATCCACACGCAGGTATCATTCTGTGTGGCGATTTCAACAAGCTTCCACTGAACCCACTGCTGACCAGTCACCCCGAGTTGAAACAGGTAGTGTCAATGTCCACCCGCGCCGACAGTGTGCTGGATCTAATCATTACAAATGTCCACAACCAATATCAGACACCGACTACCATAGCACCCCTCGGAGCAAGTGATCACAACTGTGTGATTTGGAAACCTCAAATCAATCAAAACCACTGTGAGCCCTCCAGAACCAGGCACCGCCTGGTACACAGGAGAGAAAGGACGCTCTAGGACTGTGCATGGCGATCACGGACTGGTCCAGTGTGTACAGCGCAAGCACAGTCGAGGACAAGGTCACCACCTTCTACGACATCATTCAAACCATGCTCGACACCTGCATACCTTTCAGGAGGAAGAAGACCAGAAACGTTGACAAGTACTGGATGACCGACACAATCAAATCGGCACTTCAAAAAAGACAAGCAGTCTACCTGAAGTATGGCAAAACAGAGCGCTGGAAGAAACTCCGGAACCTTGTACAGACTCTTATCAGGAAGCAAAAACGATTTTACTACAACAGGTGCATTGGATCGCTGAAAAAGCAAAATCCCCGGGACTGGTGGAATTTTGTAAACAACGAACTAGGCCGCACTCAGAGATCAAAACGAAAGGTCACTCTCACCAACATCCCAGAAAAACAAGTAGCAGATCACCTAAACAACTTCTTCGGGGAGGCGATGTCAGTCAGCAACACCTTTGCTCTATTCCCACTCCCACCCACTGATGACTCCTACGATCTCTGCAGCATTGGCCAAGTAAAGACATTGTTAAAAAATCTAACGGTGCACACACCAGTTCTTCCGAGCTAGTGCGCGAGAAAAAAGTGACGAAAGGCTTCCGAGGGTCCATGTTTGAGTTGACATTTCTCATTATTTCCTGCGAAATGACATTAAACGGTTACATGGCTGAAAAGCGTAGGAAATGGTGTGTTTTCGGTGCAAGTTGTGTTTTGGTCCGCGTCTTACTTCCGGGATATTCCTACGCCTCAAATGTGATTAGGCTCGTGACCTAGATTAACCTCTGAAGCGCTGTGTTAAGCCTAGTTGTAATGCCGCGCGCCGTGGATGATTAAAAAAACTGTAGTACTAGAATTTTCTTTATAATTAGCTGGATTACTCGTTAGGTTTTCCTCTTTCTGACAGTATCAGTCGTGTTTGCCGGAAAAATCATCTTCATGTTTTTCTTTCAATGCCAAAATGCCCGATTTTTTTTGCATTATTTTTTACATGAAAATAATGTTTTTTCCCTCTAATTTTTTAAAATCAGAGAAGTTGAAGGATCGAAACTTAGTTTGTCTTGTAGCTAAAGGAATATGCTTTCACCAGATATACAGTTATTTTGCTTCAGGATAATTCCCTGGTAGAGCTGGTCGCTAGACTTTAGGGTATGCCGCCTCCAATTGAAACCCCAAATAAACTGGTGTGTGCCCCCTTAAACCCAAGGCAAGCCTGTGGTCCCGATGGTGTACCAAACTGGGTTCTGAGCCAGTTCTGTGAGGACCTCAGTCCGGTCATCTGTCATCTGATGAACACATCCTACAACACGGGCATCATGCCGTCTGCGTGGAAAACTGCCAACATCTGTCCCGTACCCAAAACAACACACCCTACGTGTAAGAAGGACTGGAGGCCGATCTCTCTGATCTCTACACTGGGAAAGGTGCAGGAACGTCTCGTGCTAAACAAACTCTTCCCCATAATGAAACCATGGATCAAGGATCAGTTTGCCTATATGCCTAAATCGTCAACCACTGCTGCACTGCTAAAGGCATACCAGTCCTGGGTCACTTAAGTCTTGACAACAAGCAGACATCAGTGGTGCGCGTGTTACTTGCAGATATGTCAAAGGCTTTTGACAAAGTAGACCATGGGATTCTTCTACAGCACCTTGCTACACGCGGTATCCCCGTTCAAATGTTGACTTGGATCAACAGTTATCTGTCTGGCAGGAAACAACGTGTAGCCGCCAACGGTGAATTCAGCAGCTGGCACGACGTCACTTCCGGTGTACCCCAGGGGGGAGTCTTGTCACCTTACCTATTCCTGGTGTATATGTCCTCTCGAACTGTCAAACACGAAACGACCACCAACATCGGTTATGCTGATGACATTGGATTGTCTCGTTGCATCCCCTGTATCACTGCTGAATCCGACACCACCATGCAGGAAGAGGCTACCCACCTGGACTCATGGGCAACACAAAACAACATGACCATGAATGGCGACAAATCGTACGAGCTTAGGATATGTTTCGCCAGAATACCACCTGACCTCCCTCCACTTACTCTAGGAGGAAAGGAGGTAGCAGTCGTTACATGTGCTCCCTACCTCGGTTTCAAGATCAGTTCCAACCTTAAGTATGACAGCCACATTTCTCATGTGACGAGAAAGGGCTCTCAACGCTTGCACTTCCTCCGTCTTCTTGCCAAAGGTGGCATGCCCGCTGAGGATTTAACATCAGTGTACACAACCCTCATCAGACCGGTCCTGGAATATGCAAACGTTGTGTACGTTGGGTGTACCATCTCACAGTCAAACACCCTCGAGGCAGTACAGAAAAGAGCCATGAGGATCATTCACCGAAACAGTGATGCCTCCTGCACGACTACCCTCCTGCCAACTCTCCGGTCCAGGCGTGAAGAAGCAGCAGTGACACTGTAGAAATTCAGAGGGGCGATTAAGAACAGAAAGAACAACACCCCGACTCCCAGGATTCGAACCCGCGCCGAACCCGGGCAGCCGGATCACAAATCGAACGTGCAAACCGTTCGGCCAAAAGGCTTAAGCCGTTAGGCGTCTTCGGTTTAGCAGTCCTTGAACACCACTGTTACACTACTCCCCCTTTTCCTTTCAAGATTCGTCCTCGAATCTCCGAGATCGACATCCCTGTGTGGCACATACTAGCCTGTTACTCACAGGGCCGGCGTGGGAGAGAAGGGTATCATGTTCTCAAAACTCACACATTACTAACGTTACCTTCTGCTGTGCCCTCCCTCTCATGCCACGCACTTCGTAGACCTGATCGCTAATGCGGCGCAAGACCTCAAATGGGCCTTTAGTCTTTGGCGCCAATTTCCGCGCAAGCCCCGTTGGTACCTGTTTGTTCAGGATGAAGACGGTGTCGCCAATGTCATAGGGCTTGCCATGAATTTTCTTGTCATAGAGCTCCTTCTGTCTACATTGCTGTTGCTGTGTCTTCTCCTGTACAAGCTTGAACACAGACGGTAGGCGGTTCCGTAGTACCTCCACGTGTTCATGAACCTCACCGACGTTAGTAGGGATGCGCGCCATTAGATGAATGGGAAGACGTGCCTCGCGACCGTGCATCAGGAAGTAGGGCGAGAACCCGGTCGTCGCGTGACAACTTGTATTATACGCGTACTTGACCGCGGGCAAGTGCTCATCCCAGTCGCGCTGGGTGGGCGACACGTAGGCGCGCAAGATATTTCCCATTGTCCTGTTGAAGCGCTCAACAAGACCGTCTGACTGGGGATGATACGGCGTCGTCCGAGTCTTATGAATTTGCATTAGCCGACAAAGGTCCTTCACCAACACAGAATCGAAATTCTTGCCCTGATCTGTGTGTAGAGACTGTGGAGGACCGTGGACGCAGATCCAACCTTTGTAGAAACATTTGGCTACAGACTCTGCCGTCTCATTCTCCATGGGGAAAATCTCAACCCACTTCGTGAAATAGTCTGTCGCGACCAAAATGTACTTATTGCCAGCACGCGACTTAGGAAGGGGGCCGACTATGTCCATGGCGACTCGGTGGTTTGGGAAACCGACTGCGCTAGGCTGCATGGGGGCTCTCTGTTTACGCCTGCCGCTCTTGGTCCGTATGCAGGTCTCACAACCTGACACGTGGGCAGTCACGTCGTGACGCATGCCGGGCCAGTAGAAAGCAGACCTAAGTTTATTAAGGGTCTTCTCTACGCCTAAGTGACCACCAAGCGGTTCGTCATGGACCATCTTAAGCACGCGAGGGACGAGCGTCCTTGGGAGCAGCAGTTGGAGCTGAGGTCCCAGGCCATCTTTCCTATCACAATTTCTGTACAGGACGCCGTCCCAGAATTCTAGACATGGCCAATCAGAATAGAGCGTGCGCTGTTCCCGGGTGAGCCTTTGGAGGCCGAGATTATCGGGTTTAGTGCCTCTTTGCACGTCCAATACGAGGCAAGCCAAAGTCGGGTCAGCACGCTGGGCTCGTCTAATCTCATTCTGAGACAAGGCAGGGATCGGGTTGAGCCCATCTGGATCAGCCTGCCGAGCTGCGAAAACCCTAACTGGCTCACTGTCCTCCGAGTCGCTTTTCTTGCACTGGGAACAGGGCCCTCTACTTAAACCGTCAGCGTTGCCATGGCTGGCTCCCGGCCTGTGCTCGATGTGGAAATCCCTGATTGGCTGGATGCCGACAGCATCCAACCAGCTTACCTGTGATGGGCGGAGTTATACATCCTATTGTCATGCTAGTTAACCTTAGAGATTGTATGAAGAGATTTAGTCATGTCTCGTGCCCCAAGGACTCAGGTGAGGTACTTTGGTAGGGCTTAGTCCCTCTGTTGGATTGTGTACTAGTTATTAGTTAGACCGACTCTCTCTGTAAATATACTTAGATCTCTGTATCATTATCCTAGACCTGTAACCTGTAACTGTAACTTGCTGTAGTCCTAAGTGAAACACATTGTATTATATGTTACTTGAGTTTAGCATAGGTTGAATAAACACGGCTCACAAATAGTAATCGACTGGTTTGGCTGAGTTCCTGATAAGCTAATATAGGACTTAGATACCAAACACCCAGGTCCTTTCAACACTTCTAAACCAGATGCGCGCCAGTGACCATCCGCTACACTACTAGTACATGGTTACGGGGAACAGGCAACTGGACGCACACTAAGGAACAGCAACCAGCTCACACTACCGGCGTGTCGCACTGAGCGACTTAGAAAGTCGTTTTTGTATCAGGCAACATCTCTGTATAACAAGACCTTGTAGACATTCATTTCCTCTCAATGACAATTGTCTAATGTTCTCTGGAAGACGAAACGCTGACGTCTTTTATTATGTAACTCTATTTTATAATGAATGTTTTATAATTATACGTTTTTAAGACTGATACTCTTGGGCGAACATACGCCCACAATTGTAATTTGGTTTAGAATTTCAGTTTATGTACAAAACTGCAAGAACCAAAATAAAGCTCTCATCTCTCATCTCCCATGATGGGGTATCATCACCATAAGTTTCTTTCATTTCATCAAAAGTCTCCTTTGGTGTGCGTCCTTGCGCCGGATCACTGCGCGACACTCAACTGACTCCATTTCACACCTGACTCAGTTCAAACTCCTGTAAATCAAAAACCACAATTAGTTCAGAGCTGTTTTTTGCAACATAATCTATAGAGATATGAATCATTACACATACACAATTTCATCTAGATCAGACAACTAGACGTGGGTCAGGGGTATTACTTATTGAACGCCCCTCGTAAGTATGTCTGGTCTCACTGGAAGGTAGGAGAGCAGCAGACATCTGTACAAAGGTTAGTTTTTGTTTGTTTGAACGTAGGTGAACAGCATATAACTCGAGAAGCTGAGTATGGATTTTTATGATATTTGGTATTTGAGTAGCGGTTGCGAAAAGGAAGGTCGAGTTCGAAAATGATTGGTGTAGCATTTTTTGGCAGGACGGTAGCGGGCCGAGTGTGTGCGTCCGTTCGTTTGTGGAATACATATCTCGAGAAGCCATTAATGGATCCTGATGATATTTGGTAGGTGGGTAGGGGTCAAGAAAACGAAGGTCAAGTTCGGAAATGGGCCCCCTAGCGGCTTCCTAAGGTACTGCAGCAAAGCTTCAATTTTTTACATTCATATAGCCCGTGGAGCTGCTTGGTCAGCTATCGACTCCGTGTGTTTGTTGTTTACAGTATCTCTGTATCGAGCCCTAAACACCGATTTGTTGAGCGTGACGTGAACCAAGTGTTTACATTCATATAGCCCGTGGAGCTGCTTGGTCAGCTATCGGCTACGTGTGTTTGTTGTTTACAGTATCTCTGTATGGAGCCCTAAACACCGATTTGTTGATGGTGACGTGAACCAAGTGTTTACATTCAAAGCCCGTAGAGCGCTGCTTGGACAGACCTCTGACCGATTTGTTTTGGGTGACGTGAACCAAATGTTTACATTCATAGCCCGTAGAGCGCTGCTTGGACAGACCTCTGACCGATTTGTTTTGGGTGACGTGAACCAAATGTTTACATTCATAGCCCGTGCAGCGCTGCTCAAGCAGTTCTTTGTTACCGTATAGAGCCCTCTGACCGATTTGTTTTGGGTAACGTGAATCAAATGTTTAACGTGACATTCATAGCCTGTGTAACGGAACCATGTTTTATATTAATGGTGGCGTAGAGCTGCTAGTTCAGCCCGTTTGTTTGTCCTCTACGAGAGAACCTCCTCCGTGTAGTACTAAAAATTCCATGAAGGTGACGAGAACCAAGTGTTTGTATTCATAGCGCATAGAACTCGCTCGGTGGAGCTGGAGGGCTGCACGAGCAACCTCCATGGAGGTCAGCTCTGTGGAGCTCCTCCATGGAGGTTGCTCGTGCAACCCCTTCTCCCGCAACCTCTTGGTCTCGAGCCGAACATGCTGCCACTGCGCCACGCGGTTCCATCAACATGTACATATTGATAATGCAAATGACGACCCATTTGCATAATTAATGAGAAAAAAGAAACGTGTTGACGGATCATCATGATTTTTGGTATGTAGATAGCCTAAGTGAAGACTTACATAGTGGGATACTAATCATGCAAATTAACAGCTAATTTGCATAATTAATGAGGAAAGTTTATAAATCCACTGCAGTGCATGATAGGACTTTCAAACTTGTCACATATGTATCTGAGAAAGGAAGAGATGTCAATAGGCCAAAGTCCTCTATCATCATTTACTATTCGGCCAGGCCGGAGTCTGGCAGAGACTACATGACATCTCATAGATCTTACCGGACATAATTGTCATGACCATTGACCGCCCAACTTTCCCCACAGCCGGTCGGTCTGAGCCCGTACTCCGCACACAGGTTTTGGTAATCTCTGCACCAGTTTTCCGAGGAAGACAGACCGTCTGATGGCAGCCGCGCCTCGATGGCAAAGAAGTCGAATCCCTGATAGTGCTGATTCGCCGTACGGAGGACCTCGAATGCATGGTTCCCGCCTAAGGACAGTGGTATTTTGTGTGTATTACGTTTGCAAGCATAGATATAAATCAAGTACGTTAAAGGATACACTGTTGGCTGTTCGCCATGCACCATCTGAGGAAGGGCCAAGGGAAATTTATTTAAATCCTTCTAACGCCTTTCGGTGCATCTCCGTTCCCATCGCCAATGTCGGTCCACGCCGTGAATTGTGAAGAATTACAGCAGCTGCAGGTGGCTAGTCCGCAGTAATTTGCGTTCTACTTCACTCTTTGTCATGAATACTA
>NC_049982.1:32567820-32592896 GCF_000003815.2 Branchiostoma floridae
GGCTGACTCCCCTAGCGTACTATTGACTCTATTTGTCCAATTTCTACAATTAGACCACCGAACCACGGAGCCTGGTAGAGGCTAATGAATACTCAGTTCAAGGTAGAAAAGACATTTTACAGTATTTGGTATAGCCTGGCCGGGGTTTGAACCAGTGATCTACCGAACGCAAGGTGAACAATAAGTCATTTCACAGGACGAGATGAAGGTAAAACGTTAAAAATTCAAACTTTGTGGGAAGAAATTGCTCTGAATCTCTATGTAACAAAAGGCCTATAAAAAGGCCATAATGAGGCAAGATTCTACACGATACCATTCTGCTCTATAGAGTCAATCGATCGCGAGTTTAAATTTCTAATAGCTTCAAGGTATAGACCAACTTGATTTTAAACATTGTACGATTCCACATTATTGCCTTGCCGCGCATGGCGCGGCATGGCCATGTGGCCACTATTTTCTTGGTTGGTTCAATGGTTCAATGGTTCAATGGTTCAAGCAATGTTAACCCAGCCCTTCCAAAGGCCCTTCCAAAGGCCCTTCCAAAGGCCCTTCCAAAGGCCCTTCCCAGTTCTCTTTCTCGAGGACAAACTTACGGCTTAGGCGACCAACAGTACATCCCCGTCAATCTTTATACCTCCCTTTTACGCATTTGATAACAGTTGTGGTCGGTACTGAAAGCCTCTTAACATCTGGTTACATCGAATGAATGAAGCGTTCGTATGGTGATATTTCAGATCCATTGGAGTAAATATATAATCAAGTGAATTATCTCGCATAATAATTTGCATTACCTATTCATAAAGATGAAATAAATGCCTAATTAGACCAATGCATTGCATGTGAATATATAAGTAGGCAATGACGTCATCGAAACGTCTCAAGAACGTTTGACTAGGTATTTCAACGCTACCACGAAAACCCTCTGCCGTACGGCAATCCGTAAATTTACTACCATCTTCCCACACCCGCGGTACAAAAACTATCCGGTTCTAGAGGCAAATTTACCCATCAAAATAAAGGATGTGTTTCTTTTGCTTGAAAATTGTTTAAAACGCCAGAAATTTGCCGGTGAAAACGGCGCGGCGTAAGCGGGGAGGCCGGGGCTTCGGATCGTGGTTCCACACTTCCGGCTGTTTTGATGTCATCGGCATGTTTCTCAAAGAATTCTGTGTCGATTGTATGTATCCTGAAGACTGAGCCTTTGACCTTGAAAAATGTTGAACTTGTCCTAATAAATTTAGTGTTTACACAATGTCTACCTATTGATATTTTATCTCTTATTAGTACAAACATCTGTCTTCTATATTCTATTATCTAAGTGTAAAGTTGTACTGTTGATACAGTGTAACATCATGGCTCAACATGAAAATAATGCGACATATTCACACACTTACCTTTCACCTTGACCAAGTTGACCTTGTTATAAGGCAATTAATATTGCTGATATTCTATAGATGTGACATTGTTGGTAATATAAGATACCATAATGTTGTGTACATTGCAAAAGTATATGAAGTATGATATTTAATCTTCTACAATGCGACTCAACTGGTGCAAAAAACACCATTGACTGTAACCCAAAATGTGAACTTTTAAACCCAAATTTACTTATTTCTTAAAGAATAAGGTAAGTTGACAATTATTGTGTGAAAGGACACCAGTGGGTGCTGCATACTTCGACCCTGTGTAAAAGCATAATAAAATGCCATGAATGTTCAGAACTCTGTGGAGTGATTCTATGTAGTACATATTACGGGGAAATAAGATAAAACAAGCTTTGCAGCCTTTACTTACCTTTTCATCACCCCTCAAAAAAGGTATTTTTTTAATTTTCATCGTTTATCGCGCAGCCGGCCATATCTGAGGGTAGGTTTTGGCAACTTTGTGGAGCCATATCTCAGCAACCCTTCAAGCTATTCGCTTAATCTAAAAAGCATTTTACTCCTCTTGGTTAGCTCTTTCAGAAACAGTAAAAACAGTCATTGTATTGTGTTTTTGCCAAGGCACAGCATTTTGCCTTGCCGGGCTTGAAGTGCTGACCTACTTTTTCCTGACGATATCCCTAACACGCGGCAAGGCACAACTTTTTTAAAAAGATTTCTTGTTTTTGTACTACACCGAAAAAGAATGGTGGTATATACATGGCTTTACCTGACACCAGAGCGGGTGCACACAGCACTAAGAACAGCCAAACGGTACCGGGACGCTCCATCCTGCACGGCGGTCAACTCTAAAATGAACAACAACGTACAGTCTTGTACTTTGTAACTGTTTCTTATCCTCAAATGGCTCTAAAGTGGAATGTTTTATTTTTCCTGGTCATAGTTGTCATAAACATTCCATTACCACATATTTTGATATTTCGAACATTCAAACATTGTCCATACACCATGCTCTCTTTATGGCAACGTTCAAACGCGTCACTCCAGGTACAGTATATATACCGGGAAACAAATTTACTGGTGTATTTGATAAATAGTGTAATCAGGCAAAGTGCATTGTTTTTTCTGTCCGCAAACTGATCGCTAGGGGAGAAGTTCAGGGCATATGTGGAATGTATATCTTTCTGGTCCGTCATTTTGCACAGTTTGTAGAACTCCATGACCTCATACATTTGCCTATGGCAAGGAGGTTATATAGAGATCCTTGATTTGCCAAATAATGTTAACCTTAACGATCGACGAATTATTAATGTTTCTCATGGATTATACAATTTAGGTCCTTGTTTGCATGAATCGTATCAGTTGATTATTATCTTTACGTAAGGTACGTCGATGTAGGTTAGACATCCAGGTAATAAGATACACCAAAAGGTAGTTACTCAAGCAACTGGATATGGTTTTGAAACGGTCAGACGTTTCGGAAAGTATCCAATATCCTTCGTCAGTGACACTGAAGCTGAGATCTGGAAGAAACAGGTCAACTAAAACAACAGGAGCTAATTGACTCTTTTGCATTAACTGTGTCTTAGCCTTGCTATCCTTTGAAATCCAAATTGTCTTCAGCCTGACTTTGGCTTACCTTTGTTTTCTTTGGAACCCAAATTGTCTTCAGTCTAAATTGTCTTACAACGTTTCCTATTGGACAACTCAAATTTTCTTCATTCATAGTTAGAGTATAAAAGACCTGTTTATTCCAGATCTATTCAGTGTCACTGACGAAGGATAGTGGATTCTATCCGAAACGTCTGACCGTTTCAAAACCATATCCAGTTGCTTGAGTAACTCCTTTTTGGTGTATCTTTACGTAAGTAACGGAAGTATGAAAATCTTAGCAAAAGAGGCTTTTGCAATTTTACTTAACTTAAAAACGCTGCAAGTTCGAAGTTCCCGTCATATACCACTACTACCACTATGAAATTATATCATTTTCTCATCAATTATGCCAGAACAGGAGATATCACAACCGGAAGTTCCACCGCAGTACATTAGAAAGCCGCTAGGGGGCACCATCGAAATTGCCTTTCGCTTTCCGACCCAACTACCAAATATCATAAGGATATTTCCATGGTTTCTCGAGTAATGTTGTCTACAAACAAACAAACAAACAAACACACACACACAAACACCTTCTGACTGAAGTTCTGAGCGAAGATATTATAATAAGCAAAACCAGATTAACGGTAATAACTATCATGGCAGCTTACTACAAGATTATATTATGATTCCTACGTGGAGAAATATCCTTTAGACTATGTACAATTGTATTCCTGGGGGTCTGTAGGTCAAGAAGGTACACCTGCATTTTACATGTTTTGCTCTTACTATTTTCTCGGTAGTCGGTATATATAAAAGCTTACGGAATTAGTCATACATGTGACCATACATGTTGTTCAGAGGCAGTCTTCTCTTGGTTTCCTTATCAATAAGCATTTGGACCTCCCTTCAGTAAATGATTTTGAACATTTGACGTTATATGAAAGCCTCAATTGCCATTGAAAACAAGATGTGGTATGTTAAATCAGACTATAGTAGTCCTTAGTTACCACACCATTGCTCTGTAAAGCTCTATTTAGCTACCAGAGGGCGCTTGCAAGTTCATGAAATGTCGAGAATTGAGCAAGTGACCTAGATTCTCTCAATCCCATAGCCCCGTTTACCTCATTGGACATATTTACCTTCGCCAAGAAGGTTATATTTTCGGTTAAGGCCTCATGTTGTGTCCCTATATGTAGGTTAACAGCATGTAAGTGAGTATCTGTTGATTGATTTTTATGATATTTGGTATTTAAGAAGCGGTTGCGGAAACGAAGGTCGTGTTTGAAAATGGTTGACGTAGACCTCATTTGCATAATTAGAGAAAATATTAACGTGTTGACGGATTGTCATGATTTTTGTTATGTAGATGGCCTATCATTTACTACTCGGCCAGGCCGGAGTCTGGTAGAGACTACACGATTTTGAAAAAGCACTATGAAAGTTGCGCTGGAAAGTATCAGAACAGTGTACATAATTTCATTGTCACCTTCGCCAAGAAGGTTATGTTTTTGGTAGCGTTTGTGGGGAACATACGTTCATGCAGTCGTTTGCTATTGGGGCAGCTACTCTTTAGCAATACATGAATAAGACCTTAAAGTCTTGAATAAAGGCATGATTATTTGGCGAAGGAATGTGTTCGTGGAACTCTAGTTTTGCAATTATTTTTGTATTTCCCTCTTAAATCAGACTGGCTTTTGACTACTAAGTATTGGTATAAAACAAGAAAGTCAAACAAGACAATGAACTACTTAGCACTGTCGAGTAGGTCCCATTTTTTTAAATTGATACAAATCATCTCCCATACAAAAATATACAAATTTCAGACAACTTTATACAAAATTGTAAATACTTAATATACAATTTGCCATCATGTTAATGTTACTTCTCCTTACAGCTTGCTTTTTTAAAAAGTTTACAATAATTTACACTTGAAACGTTACAGTTTGAAGAGAAATCGGTATCCCTTTTCTCAAAATTCTTCACACGGGAAAAAATATGATTTCATGGATAAAATCATACATTTGATTCTGATCACCAGCATTGTAACCTTCAGTCTTACTACTGTATCTAAAAAGGCACATCATACAGTCCAAGGCAGTGTCTCTTAAACATTATATACACATGAAACTATTCTTGTCTATGTCTGTGATCTACTGCCCAATGAGAATACATGTATGTGTTCTATCTGCCTTAAATGAAGTCACAGATGCAGTGAACTGCCCAGTCCTAGTCTAGTTAGTGGTGCTGAAAATTTGGGTACATGTAAATCTTCCTTGTTGGAAATTATACTTAAATTCTGCTACGGAATGGATTCTACCCACACAGATAAACTTTTAAGCTACACCTTAGAGAGGTCCCATTGGAAGATGAGAGAGCATAATACTAATCATCATCCAGCATCCCTTGGTACTTGGCGATCCTCCTCATGCCCCTGGCTCTCTTCCTCCTGGCTACATTATTGGCCATGCTCCTCAGGGTAGACATCTTCATCAGCCTACCCTTGTCCATGACTATCCGCGTCTCAAACTCCATCTTGGTGACGGGAACCGTGCCGCTGCGGGGATGACTGCGAGCCTTTGCGACTCGCTTGCCGATGCTGTCCTTGAGCAGGGGGAGTATCTGTAGGAACATGAGATAGCCGGCGATGGGGGTCAGTCGGCTCACGTCCACTGCGCTGGTCTTCAGGAGCGCAGAACTCTCGGCAAACAGACGCATTCTCAACTTGTCCGATGCGAGCGGACAGATGGACTCCATGGCGTTGGCAAACTCTCCTTCCGTCATAGATCCGGGTTCCTTTCCGGGATGTAAGAACAACTTGACTTCAGCGTCCTTCATTCTGGGCTCCCTTCCCCTCAGGATGGCGTTCATGACCCACTCTATCACCAAGGTTTTCGAGATCTTGTTCTCGCTGAAGGACTGGTAGCTCATGGAGACGGTTTCGATCTCGTCCTCCTGCAAGAAGGGATAGATGCACTCCGCGAAGGCTTCAAAGTCGCGGACTTCCTTCCACTCGACAGCTTCGATCAGGTCGGCGACCGTCACGATGTATCGCATGGTTGAGGCGTCCAGGTGTCCGGCCAGCAGGAGAGCGAACATGTGGACCGTGCGGCTGATGTTCACCTGTTGTACCACACCTGTCAGGAAATCGTACGCGGCCAGGTATGTCACCTCGTCATCCAGGTATCTCTCGGAGAAGAAGGCATACAGGGCATCCACAAAGGACAGGGTGGGCTCGTCGTCCATTCCACAGTCATCTTGGAACACCAGGGTGGCGTAGAACTGTTCGATGATTGACAGGACACGCTCCTGGCTGAGAGGACGGGCGACGGCCCTCGCAATATTAGACCGTTTCCTGTAATCTACCCAGATCTGCTGCGTAGTGTTCTTGATGGTTGATTCGTCCTCACTGCTGTCTCCGTTCAGTAAGTTTGCCGACGTGGCAACACTTGTGCGTCTCCTGCTGTCTCCTGGCGTCTCTTGGTCTGAGTGCAGAGCGCAGACGCCTTGGTTAGAACTGGTTTGAGACATACGCCTTGTGGAACTAACCGAAGCAGCTGATTTCGATTTCCCATCAACGTTAACCTCCGACTGCTGCGGCCCCTGTACCGTGTCGGAAACTTCAATGTTCACCCTCAGTTTGGGTCGTACCACTTTGATGTGGGTGCAGTTTTTAGGTAGTATAAAGACCTTGTCCTTTGTGGTGACCTTGTGAGGACATATGACTGTCTTTTCACCACAGCTGGGGCAGAAGGCACCCTCTTTGAACTCCTCAAAGTTCCTGCCAAAGTTTGTGGAGAAGTACAGCATGGCGGAGTACTTGCTGAGGATGTGTTCGTGCGGGGAGAAGGGGTCATCGCTGGCTCCTCCGTCCCCTGCTTTCTCCTCCTCATCCAGGCCACTCTGGAGGGACATGGCTGAATCTGGAGAAATAGAAAAAAATGGTGTCACGTTTGCAATGAAGATAAAGAGAGCATTATTTCTTTTTAGTCGTAGCATTAATGAATGGTTTTAGCACTTATTGATTCAAGTAAATAATGAGCAGAGTAGAGATCTTAGAAATTTCTATCAAGTTTGTACAGTCAAACTCACAGAATTTACATGAAGACAGGACACTACTCCAAATAGACTCCGTTGTAGCAAACTGGACCATTGTTTGAGAGAATTGCCCATTCACAAGGTTTCACACACAATGACTTCCAGGTTCATGTCCGTACCGGGAACTGATGCTCTGGCCTTGAACCGGACCTGTACCTGAATTTTACCCACCCCTAATCCTAGTACAGAATATTTTCACGGCCGTAACAGGAAACACAATATTTTTGCCAGGCCTTTAGAACTTTTTAAAGTTATCAAAATAAAGTTATTAAAGCTATTAAGATAGCTTTAAGCTTTAATAGCTTAATAAAACCTCTGGACCTGAACTGGATCTGTACCTGAATTTTACCCACACCTAAACCCTACCTACAGAATTTTTCACGGTCGTAACAGGAAACACAATATTTTTGCCAGGCCTTTAGAACTTTTTAAAGTTATCAAAATAAAGTTATTAAAGCTATTAAAATAGCTTTAAGCTTTAATAGCTTAATAAAACCTCTGGACCTGAACTGGACCTGTACCTGAATTTTACCCACACCTAAACCCTACCTACAGAATTTTTTCACGGTCGTAAAAGGGAACACAATATTTTTGCCAGGCCTTTAGAACTTTTTAAAGTTATCAAAATAAAGTTATTAAAGCTATTAAAATAGCTTTTATTAATAGCTTTAAGCTTTAATATGCTTAATAAAACCTCTGGACCTGAACTGGACCTGTACCTGAATTTTACCCACCCCTAATCCTTAACTACAGTACAGAATTTTTTCACAGCCCTAACAGGAAATACAACATTTTTGCCAGGCCTTTGTAAAACTTTATAATAGCTTACCTCTACCTCTGGACCTGAGACCCTCCCGTCCGGCTGATCCCGGCTTACTGCCGGGGCGGCCGGACTTCCTCCCGCTGCCTGGAGTCTTCATCCGCTGCTGCTGTTCCTCCTCCTGCTGCTGTCGTGCCTCCTCCATGTCCTGTAGATCCTTGGTCAGCGCGTCCTTGTGCTGCCGGATCAGCGCCAGCTCGTTACCTAACTCCGCTACGGAAGCCTGGAACCTCTCCTGGGTACACTGAAGCTGGGGAACAAAACAAGGAGAAGAAACGTGATGCACTTGTCAGCTCGTTGTCTAACTCTGCTACTGAAGCCTGGAACCTCTCTTGGGTACACTGGAGCTGAGGAACAAAACAAGGAGAAGAAACGTGATGCACTTGTCAGCTCGTTGTCTAACTCTGCTACTGAAGCCTGGAACCTCTCCTGGGTACACTGAAGCTGAGGAACAAAACAAGGAGAAGAAACGTGATGCACTTGTCAGCTCGTTGTCTAACTCTGCTACTGAAGCCTGGAACCTCTCCTGGGTACACTGAAGCTGAGGAACAAAACATGGAGAAGAAACGTGATGCACTTTGTCACCAAATTAAATTCCCAAACTTTCTATACATTGCCAAAAACAGATGTTTCCCTACCAAATATCTCAGTGAAAAGGGTCTGCCTATTACTTAACAAAAAAATGAGTCCAAATAGGTCTGATATGCAATGTCTATTACAAATAAAAACTGCAGAAAGTCCTAAGTATTTATTTATTCTTTATTCATTTATTCCGCTCATTTCAAGATCAAAGGAATTTCTGGCTGCTATATTGGATCAATAAATGTGTGTACTTGCATTTAGGGCTGAAAAACACTTTCTATATATAAAGTATTATGAGTTGATAATGATAAAATAGTGCTATGCTATAATCTATGAACCTACAGAATCCAATGTCAAATTGTCCTGTCATCTGTTGAGATAAATTCTACGGAAAACTTTCCCATCCAGACAGCTAACATGGACAAATCAATATGGTGGCCAGAAATTCCTTTGATCTTGAAACGATCGGAATCATTTGTGGGCATAACAAGTGAAAATAGAGAAAAATATGAAAATGGTGGACACAATCATGGTTAAAATAAAGCCAACCTCTCATTGGTTACACTGCTAATTGTATTAAGTATGATGGACAGTCAGGGTCTGTCTATGAAAAACATCCCACAATTGTGCCCACCTCCACATCCAGTTTGTCTATCTGCATCTCGTTGTCAGAGTAGTTTGGGTCGTTGACGTTGTCCGTCTGGACACATGACGAGAGCTGCAGCAAGTGGGCTTCCATGTAGGCATCAAACTCTGGGGAAATATGAGTAGGTCAGCCTCTATCTTAGATTTACTAAGATAACTGTAACGAAAGGTTATAATGGTACTATGAATGACAAGTGACACACATTGTCTCTTACAGGAAATAAGGAAAAGGAAAGTGATCTCAATCCAATTTTAGCTCACTGAAGAGCTAGTCTTTCACTTAGGTCATGACAGAGAGGACATATGTTATGAGTATTTACAGGTTCATTGTATCAGGAAATTCCCCTAGCTCTTTTCAAAAAGCACAATGAACAGCGGACTATGGCTTAACATCCCAAGTAAGGACTACAACCCTTTCCGGTAGAATGTATGTCGGGTGAGCGACACAGTTGGAATCAAACTCGCGGCTTCTAGTTCCAGAGGCAGGGCTGCTAAGGGACTGTACGATATTTATCAGGGGGGGAGGGCTGGTGCGTTAGGGGGGGAGGGTCATGTTAATTTTTTTTGAGGTGGGGGGAGGGCCATGTTCATTTTTTTTAAGATAGGGGGAGGGCCATGTTAATTTTTTTGAAAGAATAGTTTATACTATTTTTGTTTTGATATTTTGACATGGCCCTAAAACTGATAAAATAAGCCTTCTGAATAGCCTAAAATGCAAGAGCTTCCGGGGGGCTTCGCCCCCCTAAGTCCCCCAAAAAGTGGCACTGCCCTGGACCAGCGTTCCCGCCAGACATACGTCATTCCGTCTTGGGACTGATTTTTTCTGGAAAGACGCACTCGGCTCGGGTGAGTGTGTCCATAAAAAATCTGAAAGAAAGGCTGACCTGTACCACCCGTGTGGAATCTTTTTAAAAACTATCTTTATAAGAAGGAATCCTACCTTTACAATTTATACTGGGGCATGGGCGGAGCGCGGCACGTTTTAGATATATTGGTAGCCGCCCGTGTCGTCTGGCAAGTTTCTTCCCCAACAATTTACTATTAAAGTTTCCCCAACTACGCGCGGTGCGCGGTAATTATGCGAAGAATCCAAAGCTATGTTTATGAAGGTTAGACATCCAGGTAAGCAATATTCAAATACAATTCAATCTCTACAACTGGATAAAAAACGGATATTTACTTCCGGACGTTTCGAGTGACATCCATCACTCTTCATCAGCAAAAGCAGAATGAACTAGACAGAACAATTCAATACCAGTACAGCTAACTAGAAAAACTGGTTTAACCACTAAATCGTTAGGATCATATGCAAAAGGTTACACAAATGTAAATCATGTTAGCATAGTTCCTATGGTCTGACAATACCATAGGAAAAAACTATTGTCCTTTGTTGTGCAAGGCGGGGTCCCATGTACTGGAAAGTTCTACGCGTAGTCCTCCCTTCCGGTTCAAGGTGGGGTTGTAGATCCGCTCGTAGATGGCCTCCTTGACACCCCGTTCGTACCACCGTGGTTCGCGGTCAAGAATGTCTGTAGTATCCAGTCTGAAGGAATGTCCTTGGTGTAGCTGAGTGTGGTGGTAGATAGCAGAAGAGTATCCACTCGCTGTAGCCCTGCAGTGTTAGTGGTTAAACCAGTTTTTCTAGTTAGCTGTACTGGTATTGAATTGTTCTGTCTAGTTCATTCTGCTTTTGCTGATGAAGAGTGATGGATGTCACTCGAAACGTCCGGAAGTAAATATCCGTTTTTTATCCAGTTGTAGAGATTGAATTGTATTTGAATAATCCAAAGCTATAAACTTTTTTTTTTTATTTACAACATTTCTGTTGTTTCAAAAGGGCAAAATTTGCGGCTGAAAAGGGGCCGCAATATTGTTGTCAAGCGTCGATCGAGTCGACGTCGGCTGTGCACTCCGTGGCACATGGCGCGGCACGCCCCCCTCCCCAGACGGACGGTCGATCGATCGCAGCGCCCAGCACGTTGGGACGTCTTTTCTGGCTACTCCTTCAAGGCTACACCGGCACTGATCACTGCCAAAGACGCAGCAGATCGACCTCCTTCGTATAATGTACATTTGTATAACGTTCTTGGTCTATGTAAAAAAAGAAATCCAGCCAAATATTTCACGCCGAAAACGGGGTTACCTGAGGTCGCAGGAAAGGAACGCACGCTCCTGGAAAATGACGGCGCGGCCTGCCCGTGTAAAACCCGACCAATTTAATTAATTTGAGTAAAATCATCGGGCAAAATAGAAAAAAAGGTGTGATGGCGTTGTTATTCTATCCTCTGGAAAAACTACTAGTATTTGATGCGGGAGGACGCACCATCGATCGCACGAGGTAGACATTTTTTACTCAATGCCGGAAGAAAATTGGCAGGAATTTTCCATGGGCTGACAAACTCACTGGCTAGAACCCTGTTTCG
The DNA here is from genome assembly GCF_000003815.2 of Branchiostoma floridae. Taxonomy (NCBI): domain Eukaryota; kingdom Metazoa; phylum Chordata; class Leptocardii; order Amphioxiformes; family Branchiostomatidae; genus Branchiostoma; species Branchiostoma floridae. Next base: position 32,579,364 of record NC_049982.1, read on the forward strand.
AAGCATCAATAACCCAAAATTTTCATATAGACATGACTGGACAATAATACCCGGGCCAGATCACGGACGGCTGATTCCCCGTGCTTATAGTTAAATTTTTTTATAACGTATTTTTGAGGAAAGGGCGGACGTCGATTACTGAATAACGGGAGTAGAAAAAGGCAAACGGCATCCAATCTCAAGGGCATAATTTTCCTCTCAAATTGCAGGAAATTCTGTTTTAGAGGGTTTCAAAATCCAAATTTTCCCGGGGGAGCATGCCCCCGGACCCCTGCCCCGACGCTGTGAAAAAACCCTGGCAAGAACACTGGCTATACCAGGTGGACGCCGGGCGCCCTTGTGCCCTGACGTCTATATTACTTTAAGGCTGTTTTTATCGGTTGTTTTTCTACCCTTTTAATGATTCCTGTCGGGGGGAGGGCCATGTTGATTTTTTTGGGGTGGAGGGGGAGGGTCACGTTAAATTTTTTTGAGATGGGGGGGAGGGCCATGAAAAAATTTTTTGATCGGACTTCCAACGCACCAGCCCTCCCCCCCGATAAATATCGTACGGTCCCTAACCACTGGACTTAACGCACGCTACAGTAGTTGTGAATGTTCCTATTTGTGGAGGGTCAAGTAACTAATGTTTAATGTACTAGTTCAACCAAATTGACCCAATTACCTATATGTGTTGCTACCGGTACCTGTCTATTTTGGCCATTTAAAGAATCCCTTGAGTGGTCACTTTAGACTCCTTGAACTATTTAATGAAGGTTAGACATCCAGGTAAACAATATTTAAGGCAATTCAATCTCCAAAACTGGATGAAAAACAGAGATTTACTTCCATTACTATCCAGTTGTAGAGGATGAAATGCCTGAAAATATGATGTATTAAAGACTGGTCCATGGTTTATGTTTCTTTAGAAAACCTACCTTCCAACAGGGAGTTTTGGATGGACAACATCTGGCTTTCCAGTCTCTTAACATTCTCAATGTCTGTCACAAGATTGGCCTGTGCAGAAAAAAATATGAAATACCGTTAGTACATGTACATGAACTACTAACAAGTCAGTCTACACAATTGGCCAATGTTCACCTTGCATTTGGTATGTCATGGGTTTGATCCCTGGGCAAGTCAAATCAAAGCCTTTGATAATGCTACATACTGCTTTCTCTGCTTAGCACTCAGCATTTGGGAAAGAGTGTGGTATAACGGTAGTTGAACAAACAGACCACTACCAATGGACTAGAGCCCTGCTGTAGTGACTGCATAAAGTTGTGTGGCCCAAGAGCTTTTGAAAGGAGATGGGTGCCACCCTATGTACTATCTGTTGCGGGAAGAACTGTACTTTTTTAGGTTACTTAACAAACCTGTTTTTATCCGAACAAATGCCAAGGACGGTATAAGATGATGGCTTTTTTAAATTTTGATCAGGATCATACATGTTGGGCTACACTCACCTTTTTACTTGTGAGCACAGGTTTTCTTTTTAACATTCTCTTAGGCATGGAGTCTGTAGGGTACATGGTGTGGAATGCTGGAATCAAAACAACAAAGCATCAGGGACTTGGATGGCAGTTGCTTGGATGACAAAAAAACTAACAAATGTATGAGCCATAGTCTAAGTCTTTATTTGTATTATATTGTATTATACGAACATGTACCTTCTTGCATTTTGTCAAAGTTGGTCTTGTATTGTGTCATGTAGTTCAGCTCTTCAGTCAGCCTGCGTATGTCTGCCCGTAGATTGGAGATGTTTTGTTCATACGATGCTTTTGCCCTTTCAAAGCCATTCTTGTCCTCCTCCATATCTGCATGCAACCTATTGAAAAGAGTCAAAACAAAAGTATGGTTACTTCTCATTATCAGATTATAACCAGACCACATTGACCAATCAGAAGGCCCCATTTCTGGTTATGATGGTGTAACCCTGAATATCCTATTTCTAAAACCAATGAATACATGACATTGTATATTTTGAGTTATCTCGCGGATAAAGGTCAGAAAACTAGTGCTATATTTTTCTTAACAAAGTAAAAAGCTTAAAAAGATGTCCAAAACAAGTTCGAGTCTAACTGTTGCTTATACCCCTGTCGCATTTGGCGAAAATCGATCGGACGACGATTCTGCGGCAGTCGCCTGAGCCTCGCTTATAATAATAATAACTTTATTGCACAACAATTGTACAAGGTACAAAGTATGGCACTTTGTACAATTGTTGTCCAATAAAGTTATATTCATATATGACAGAGACGGTTTTCAGGTGAAAAATACATGCAACCCTTTGTCTATCTTAAATAAGGCCGATCTTCCATCGATACCAATATTATATTATTAGTAACTAACTTTTTAATGTCCTGGTTTCTGGCCTGAATCTCAGACTCCAGACCCTCCACTGTGTCATTCAGACCTTCAATGTCCTGCCTCAGCTCATCGTTAACCGCTTCTAGAGCTTGAAACTGTTGCTGCTTTTCTCGCAATCTGTATTGGGAGAGGACATTGGGAGATGTTACAGAACAGTAACAAATGACAACCAAAGAAAAGAGGACTATGATAAAACAGCAGAATACACATTCAAAAAAAGTGTGAATACACAGTAATAATTTTGTTGCATAAGGCTAAGGGACAAAGTTCTGCAAAGATCACAAAATATTCATTCCATTCTTTCATTCGAGATTTTCCTAGTCACCTGTTGCCATCAAATTTGTTTAGGCCTAAGAAAAGAAATATTGTATTTTCTGTTTCAATCCTGAAAAATGAAGGGTCGGTAGGTAGTGTTTAGCTTTTTTTCTAATTCTAATGTTCTTTTTTATTCTCTAGACTTTGACCAAAACTTTAGTGATACAATACAGTATAACAAAGTAAAACTGAAATAAATGACGACATTTATTTTTCAATGTCAAACTTTAATCATGTGCATAATGGCACTTGATAATGGTTACAAATTTCTGGATGGATTTATCCTTCATTAGCAGTTTTTTCTTCATTTAGCAGTTTTTGAATGGAAAGCAGGCTGAATAAAAGTTCTAACTGGAAACTGTGACTCCACTGTCCGCCCCCCAATTGCAAGAAAGGCTAAGGTCAGAATGTTTTTCTAGGGTAGGTCGGGAAACAGGAAACGCAACATTTTTTCCTAGGCCTTACCTTTCTTTTGCAGCATCCAGTTTGTCCTGTAGATCTTCAGCTTTCATGTTCCTGAAACAGGATACAAGAGTTTGGAACGTTGATAATGGACACCCGCATTTTTATTTTCCATATTGCGTAGTTCAATGTTGTTTAAACAATAGTAAGGACTGCAACCCTTTCCAGTAAAATGCGCAGTACTAGTCCACTGGTTGGCTATCCTGCCTCTAGACCGATAGGTCATCAGTTCAAATCACTGCTGTTGTTGCTCACCTGCAATGCACGCTACTGGAAAGGGTTGCAGTCCTCAGGACAGAACGTTAAGCCGTGGTCCACTCTCCATTGTACTTGTCAAAAATTATTGAACCTGGAAATACTGTGAATATCACCTATCTTCTCTGTCACAACCAGTGGAAGATAAGCTCTTTTAATTCATGGAGATCATTTGAGATAAACTGGCTCTGTCCGTATCCATTTTTGATTATACTGCTGCTGGGATCCCTGTCACAGGGCAGCAGTCGGATAGTCTTCACACTGTGCTTCCATGCGGCTGATCTGTCCAGTGAGTCCAGCTCAAGATCACTAAAAGTTACTTTCTCTGACTTCAGTGGTTATATCATTCCAGAGCTTCACAAATCTATACACAAACAAAAAATGTCAAAAATATACTTCTGCCTACTCTTATGAAAGAAGGCCAACCTTTCATCGTAAACTCTTTTCACCAGTGTGAAGTATGGTACTTTCTGGATGAAGGTTGTGGCATCAGCATTGCTGACAGGTTGTTTGGCAGCTGTGCTGGTCAGCGTTGGACTGTAGACGGCATCTGACAGACATAGGAACATCAAATGATGATTATGCATTAGATGATGGTAAATGCAAATCAGGAGCAATTTGCATGATTTAATAAGGAAATTCTGCAATTTCTCTGCATTCCATGTTAGGATTCATGCCAAAGAACATCTATACGTATGTATTATGCAAATGAAGGCCCAATTTGCACAATTTGATAAAATACTAATAACGTTAACTTCATAGTGGCAAATGATGGAGATTCCATTCTAGTACATGCAGCATGTGGAAGCTATTAATAATTAAAGGTTGACCTCATAGAATAGCCTTCTTTCTTTGTACTTTCATGCGTTAGAATGTTACACAGGGTGGAGAAGATAATCAACTGATACAACCTAATGCAAATGAGGACCTTATTTGCATCATTAATTCATCGTACTTAACTTGCTTCATTCAATGGGTAAAGGTACGACATTGTGGAACTCTAGTTCAGTGTCACGGTGACTGTTATGTAATTCAACCGACATACCATACAGCTCATCACGGATAAGTTGTGCTATCTTTGAGTAGTGACCAAGATGTGGCAGCAGGTCGTCTAAGACTCGGAACACGGTGATCATTCGCTGCTCCGAAGGCTCCGCATCTTTCATTCCTTTCTCATCCAGTAGTTCCAGGAGATACTTATTTGCTGGCAAAGACAAAAGTCAAAGACTTAATGAGTCAGAATCATTTATTTCCCAATGATGCTTGCAACAACAACAAGAAAAGATCCACTTCCTTACATTCAAAATGTCACAACTGTATGTGATCTTACAAATGAAGCTAGTTGTGGATAAACTGACATTACTCCACTTTCATTCAACATCAATGTTTTTATATTGTCTTTAACTTTTGACATGTATGTTGTGACTGTGGGTGTCTTTATATACTTTATGATTTTATCATTAATTTTTCCATTTTTGTCAATTGTTGTGCTTTTGTTGTATACTCAGAGCAACTTGTTCAGGGGGTCTGCAAAACTTCTTGTGATAGTTAAATGAATGGCCTATATTCTAGACTTCAAAGTGTACAAAGTTTTCAATTTCATGAAAATTATTCTTTTGCCAACTTTTGCCACAACTTCAAACAGTGGCCCCTCCCCCTTATCGAAGTTCTTACCGGGTGAGTTTGCGTCCAAGATGTTTTCCCCAGCGCCAGTGGCCGCAGCCATGATGCACACACCGAACTAAATAACTGTTGACAAAGAAAAACCCATATAACTCGGTCAAGTAAGCGATCTGTGGTCAAGTTTCTTCACTAATAGTTGGCGGCGCGTTGCTAAGAAACAGTCCGATCGGTGAGCTTAAAACATCGGTGCGAGACCAGCTTCCCGCCATGCACTACGCCATTCGTAGAGGCTGACGGGATAGATCCGCATATTGACCAATCACAGTACGTATTTCAATACCCATCTTGACCAATCACAGGAGGTTTTGTAACGCACGTAGTTTGAAACGGATTGGTAACAGACAAAGTTTCATTTTCAACATCGGGACAAAACCAAGCATCCCAGTCTGTATCTTTTGAAAACTTCTTTTTCGTCGGTTTACGCGTTATGTAGCAATGGCTACAAGCAGGTAACTTTTGCTTCCTTTTGTATAGCACCAGTAGGTCGAATAATTTGCCAAACTTTAGGCGATAAATGTCTGTTGTGGGCCTTGTGGCTTGCGATGATCGTTGTAGTAGTTGTAGTAGACATGTCAGTAGCGTGCCCTGTGTGTAGTGGTGCAAAATATATAACGTACAACTGCTCATGATCGCTACAATTTCGCAATTTCGTTCCTCTGTAAACTGATGTTATTTCGTTGAATACATGTGTATTGATATATGGCTAGTATAGTGCATAAATCAGCGAATTTTTCTGTGTTTTTGTGCCCCTCCTCAAAATTTTCGTTTCGCCTCGGTCCACGCCTTGTGCTCAAAATTATCCGTTTCAAATTGGTGACGTAATTGATTCTCGACAATGATATTTGTCACTGCACTGACACCGTTTTACAACTCCCTGTGAAAATTCTGTGACTTCTTGTTGCGATAATTTGCTAGAAAATTTCAATCAAACGTTGAATGAAGAGGATGTTTATTTTGGCGTGTAGCAAAAGTAACGCCGAGACTATGGCCAACGAGCTGGCCCACAGTCTGGAGGCCACCATGGGCAGACTACAGAACATCTGGGACGAGATCGGCATCATGGAGGAACAGAGGAAGGACAGGAGGAAAGTTGTGCTGCATCATTTACAGGTAAGGTCTGATTAAGGCATAAAGTAAATGTCTTTGTATAATTTTTAACTAGTACTGGTACTGTTAGGTGACACTCTACTAGTCTCTAGTCTTGAAGATAGGTTAGACACCAAAGTAACACAGACCATTTCACAAACAATTAGACACATTGATTGAGGGACAATGGATTTGTCTTGTGGTTACACACAACTTACAGCACAGCTGTAACTGCCTAAAAGTTATGATTAGTTTTTGTTCATCGTTTACTGTTGATCTACAAGCAGATACTGCTTGGGTGAGGATTTTATAACGACTGGATGTCAATGTTTTCTGTTTTTTTTTCCAGAAGTTTCCAGAATATCAGAAAACGTTAATGACATACCCAGTCATAATTCCACCAGGTGCCACATATTGATTGAGTCAATGACATAAGAAATGATGGTGTTATCAATACCCTCTTTGATCCTGGATATAATAAAACATGCATACCGAGTCAGATTACTAATTCAACATGTGTTGTATGCTTGCTTCTGTTTGAATCAGGCCCTCCTAGAGGAGATGGTTGCAGAAGAAGAAAACCTGCGGACACGGTTACTACAGAGCGTAGAAGACTGCGGCAAGGAGTTGCTGAAGATCAGCAAAGAGCTGCATGTACCTGTCTACGAGGTAAACAAATTCTGTAATTTTCACAGCTACGTTGTCTGCATGTGTATTGGATTTGTATATTCAAGTACACAGTGCAGTTCATACCAGTGCCTTATCATGTATGAGGTGTAAAGCTATTGAAAATGTTATCCCCAAGAATAATGTTAAGTTTGAATGACCAGTAAGTCATATTAAACCATCACTATAGAAATTAGAATCACACCAGGAAGGATCGTATTTATTGTAAGGAAGATGAAGAAAAACTGTCAATGATATGGTCATTTTGAAGCCATCCCTACAGGATGCGTGCATTGCAAGGAAGGATTAAAAAAAATGAAGAGTTGATGACTGTGAAATTAACAAAAATATTCTTAACTATAAATCTATAATTATAGAATATAAAAAAAGACCGAATTAATTAGTTAGCAAGGGGAAAAATACTCCAGTCAATGAATTCTTCAAGATTTATGGAATGTCCTTTGCTCTGGAATTATATCCTACTAGTAAGTGACCGCAATTACATATAAATATACTTGATTACAAATTACAGCCAGAAGAGGGCCTCACCATACTGACACTAGAGAAAGAGCTGCGGACCCGTGTGGACACCTTGTCGAAGGAAAAACACGACAGGATGAAACAGCTGAGCTCGCTGAAGGAGAAGGAGCAGCAGTTGTGCGACACGTTGTGCACCACTCCCTTCTACATTGCACCAGACACAGTCCCCAGTAACGACCAACTGGCAAAACTGAGGCAACACATCAGCACTCTGCAGACAGAGAAGGTTAGAGCTCTACGATCAGTGGTTTATTTCAGTGAAAAACTGCTAGGTGTACAACAGTGGGTAGCTGAGTTAATATTGATATCAGGACATCACAACAAGTTGAGATAATTTTTGCAGAATTATTGTAGTCAAAATGGCATATTATGTTAGCCTGGGTACCATCCGGAAAGTAGTTCGCTGATGTAATCGAACAAGTGCTCTAGAACCCATTCCTTGATTCGCTTATCAACTGGCGTTAGCACCAAACGGTTTGATTGTGCAAGTCTCCAGACGGATAGCAGAAGCGTACATAGGAGCGAAGTACTATCCGGATGGTACCCAGGCTAATTTAATGTAGTGTTATGTTGCATATATGACAAATGCGTCCTTAGAGTTAGAGTCAGCTAACGATTTGTAGCACTTAAAACAAATCTTTGATGGAAATACATGTAGGAAGACGACAAAATGTTTCAAGATTATTTTGTAGTTAGGAGAATGCTACATTCTTGTGATACAATCTGAATCTGCCTGACAGGCTCCGTAGTAGTACATTTGTATAACCTACAATTGGGAAGCTAAATTTTGTTACTATGTCTGATAGAACACCAGACAGGAAGTCTTCCTGGAGACCAAACGAAAGATCATCACGTACCTGGACGACCTGGACCTGACCCCGAACTCTTCCTTCGAACGTGATGTTGTGTGTGAAGACGAGGAGTCTTTCGTTCTCTCCAGCGACAACATGGCGGCCCTGCAGACGCTATGTGCAGAGGTAGGTACTAGAGCAGCATAGGTACTTCTGATGTTCACTGTTCCTATGCATGTAATGCGTGTATACTAAAAATTCATTTATTTTTGCAATAGGTGGGAAAGGAGGTTTTTGTGTTTTTTATTTAAAGTTCAGGCTTGAAACAGTTCTGTTTTTAATTACAGTAATAATATCAATACAATGGAAATGTATATCTGCAGTATCAACTGCTAAGATAAGATTCACAATAAGTGTTGTTTTTTTGCCTGGTGTTACAGATTATTACCAGTTGTTGAATTCTGTAAAATCTGAAACAGTTTCTAAACATTGTCCAGTGTGATTCATAGTACATGTATTATCCTAAGTATTAACTGGCAGTTTGCATTCAATTTTAGACAGCAAAACATACCTGGACCATCTTGACACATGTTGAGCACCTGAACAGTGCCAAGAAGAAAGTTGTACATGCATGCTAGTTAAAATATGGCAATATAGTATACTGTTCAAAACATGTGGTAAGATTCTAACACTGTATGGTCCCTCCAGCTTGAGAAGAAGCAGAACGACCTGATAGCGATGGCGTCTGACTTGAGGATACAGGTGACGACTCTGTGGGACAGACTGATGATCGAACAATCAGAGAGAGAGGCCTTCAACAGGGACAACCAGGGCTTCAAACCCAGAGTCTTGAAAGCGGTAAGAAGTCACCAGATTCCTCCAAGATTTGGCTTTTACCTAGCTTGACTGTAAATGTCATTACAATTTGTTCAGTTAGTATGCACACACACAATTAGAAAAGCTTTGTTCATGTACGTTTGATTTTGACCTATTGTGTCTGGCATTCTCAGAAAATGTCAAAGTCCATGCCACCCTGTGACACTTTTTTGTGCACTAAGAAGTATAGTGTTTCCTCTGCTACTGTCTTATCCTAAAGCCAAATGTTCATTTTAAAAAGATTTATGAACAGAGTCACAATGCTGATTAAAAGACAGCGTAGCTATAGGTACCAAGCCAATTTAGTAGTAGCCAGTAGGAGCCAGTTAATTGCACAACAGATTAACATACACTTGCACTTTAATTGCACGGAAACCCCAAATCCCAAACCAGTGCAGTCCAGCTGGATAACTTTGCATAATTGTGCCAGCTGGATAATTGCACGAAATTCACTGGCAAATAGACTGTGCAATTAAGCGGCTTCTGTACAAAGAGGACTGTTCCTGATGAACATGTCTACTTTGCTCCTGTCCTGACCAGTTACGTGAAGAAATCGAGCGGTGCAGGGAACTGAAGCTACAGAACATCCGGCGTTACGTGGAGGGACTGCGGGCAGAGATCACCCAGCTCTGGAACAAGTGCTACTTCAGTCAGGAGCAGCGCAACCAGTTCACAGAGTTCTTCAGTGGTGAGTTAATACAGTTGCCTACAGAGAAGGGGCGGGTACCAGTACAGAAAATTCAGGTCCAGAGGATCAGGTCCAGGTTTGGACTAACCCTCTTTATCTCCAGCAGTGACGTCAGGAACACACCACTCCTGAATTATTTGTTATTGTAATGATAAGTTCACTTTACAGTCGTCACTGTGAAAACCGTGAACATAAAGGTAGATTGAAAAAATCAGGAATTACAGTATTTGTCGGATCACAGCTGATTCCATGGCCCCATAGAGGATGCCGGGAGAACTCTTATAAATGTAAAGAAAAGTACGCTTAGAATTGGAGTTCAAATGTCCCTGTCTGGCATTCCGGGCTCACCACTGCACTTAGTGACAGGATAGAGAAGGTCCAACGGAGAGCTGTGCGTATTATACTGGGGCACAACTACACGTCTTACACCGATGCCTGTTCTGACTTGGGACTACCTTCTCTACAAGCACGACGTCTTGACCTGATCAAAAACTTTGCTAACTCTCTCAGACAGTCTGAACATTTCTTGCACTTACTGCCACCAGCCAGAGGTGAGATCAGTGGCAGACTGACAAGATCATCCCACAAACTGAACACTACTCGCTGTAGAACTGAACGCTATCGCAACAGCGCTGTACCCTTCATGGTCCGCCTTTTGAACGAGTAATTGTCACCTCAGTGGTTTTGTACCAAATAGCATTATGTATTTTGAATAGCTATATACTGATACTACTGTGTTAAGTAAATTCTATCTTAAATGTTTTGGTAATGACACTTCATTTTATCCCAATACTGTTTTAATTTGTCGGTCTGAAATGCCTTTTAAGAATCTATGTTATTGCCTCGATTTTAACCACTTTGATGTTAACGGTTTGTAATGACAAGTCGCAATTCAGCCGTGTGGCTGCAATGTCATTGTCAATTTGTTGAATTTCGAAATAAACCAGTCATACATATAAATCTTTACCATACTTTGCTATGTATTTGGCAGTGCCCATCTCTGTTTCTATAGCTTTAGGCCACATCGGTCACAAGTGGTGAGTTCCAAGCATAGAAAGCACCATGTTTTACCAATTTTACCTGCACTAACCTAGTAATTTGTATATGCAGGTAGTACTTCGAGCCCTGAATGTGTATCACGATACAAAACTTTGGTCCTAGAAATGCTGTTGTATAGAGAGAAACAATTGTCTTTGTGTTTCTGTGCCAGATGACTTTACCGAGGACCTGTTGGAGATCCATGACCAGCAGGTGGCCCGTCTGAAGCAGTACTACGACAACAACAGGGACATCCTCAAGTTTGTGGAGAAATGGGAGGACCTCTGGAAAAAGATGCTCGAATTTGAGGTGAGGAAAGTCGAACAGTTCTGTAAACGGGGATTTAATTTCATGGTTGCGGGGAAATGGAGTGTTTGTGTTCACACTTCACAGTAATGCCATATACTGTAAATGCAGAAATGTTCGCGGTGGATTAATGTTCACGGTTTTCGCGGTGACCACTCCACCGCAAACTTAAAACCACAGCGAAAAGTCCATTTTCCCGCTACCGCGAAATTAAATCCTCGCGAACTTAAATGCATTTACAGTACTGCAGTCACATACTGTAATTGGGAAATGTTTGTGGTTTTGAGTTTGCGGTAATGCGGCCACACCAAAATCGCAAACATAAAACCACTCCAAATATCTCAGCATTTACACTGTCACAGTACCACACAAATGATTGAGAAACATGTGCGATTTCAACAATCATTGTATCTGTGTTCTGTTTGTCTCAGTTTTAATTTTGGTGTTTAAAAAGGTTCATTTATTCAAGCTTGCACATGAAAATGTTCAATTAATGTATGGTGTATGGTTGATGATACATGATAGCAGACTTTCAGTTCTGAAAAAATCGTTATTTTGAATATCATTGACAGGGGTGCCTAAGCATTTGCACGAACCCTATGAAATTCGTACGAATATTATGTGATACACACGAATCACTATGCGAAAACGCACGAATATTATGCAGGGCTCGAAGTTAACTATGTCCCGATGTCCCGAGACCACTAAAATTTAGGCCGGGACAACTGAAAAATCTTTTTGGGACACTTTTGGGACAATAGGAAAACGAATCAACATCAGAATGTCCGATCTCCCCGCGGCAGGCTTTTAGCTAGCAATGCGTACAGCCGTACAATGTACGGCCTTCGCTAAAAAAATCGCAAAATGTACGCCCTGTTTTTTGGATATACGCCTTTGGTACGCCCTTATTTTCCCCCGGAAACTTCGCTCGAAGTTCAAATTCGCCGATTCCGGCGCACCGAGCCGCCATTTTGGGTGATTCTACCTCAAGTCTCGCGCAATCTCGCACTCACTCACATCTCGCGAATCGCGAGAGTCACACCCCATTGGCCATTTCGGCGTGACGTAGCGCGCCCAGGCGCCATTATTGGTGGAATATCTGATATCCCCGCTGTTTTCGCGGGAAAAATCACGCAGGGAAGCGTAAAAACTTTGATTTGTTTACGAAAACTCGTCGAATGCCTGAAGTCATTGGTGATAAGTACATGTATAGGATTTTTTTGGAGTTTTTTTTGCTTGTTTGTCGGTGGAATGTGGGAAAAATAACAGCTAATGTGACGATGACATACTGGGGAGGGGGGCGGTGTCGGCACTGAATTCGTAGAAAATGTTGAACGGAGGTCGCGATTTTTTCACGGTAACTTGAGATATTACTTTTGTTGCAGTCTTTATTTTTGAAATATTGATAAATGGATGTTGTTTGTTGAGAAAATTTCGCTTAATTTTCCCTTGGAACACATCTTTTCTGCTATATATTTTCAATGAATTAAATGTTTGTACACATTTTTCTGTACTGTGTAAAGTTACAACGGTGATGTTACAGGCTACAAGTAACTTTTCAGTGCATTTATTTTCAGTTATGTTCTTAACAGAGTAGATACACAAAAGAAATATAAGATGTACCTGGCAGTCCTGGCTACACTTTCTTCTCTGTTGGTTTGCAGATTTTCTTGTAGACTTCTTTAGCTTGCTGTTGTTATATATGTAACAGTCAAGTTTCACCTTTAGCTGTAATGTTAATTTACTCTCCCTGATTGTATGTATTAACTCATGAAACATTATATTGTAAGGAATCAGTGTTATATTACTTGAAAATTACCTCATGTATTCTTTAAGCCATACCCACCTCAAATCAAGAACACATACCTCCCATTCTCAGGACAAAAGTAGTTTTGCAGCAAAGACAAAAATTTGGCTATATTCTACTTCAAAATGCAGGAAATAGCATTTCAGAGGCTTTAAATTTCTAAATTTTCCGGGGGAAGATACCCCCGGACCCCCCTACAATGCTCGCGCCTTCGGCGCTCATCGCGCGGCTCTGCCGCGCAGTGCGGAAAGTACAACACATTACAGATATACACCCTAAAAAAATTCCTAGCTAAAAGCCTGCCCCGCGGTTGTCAGGCGTGCGTACTCTGACTTACAGTTGTTGTAATACATAATTTCTGAAAATAGGGTTGGGACAGTCCATCCTCACTTCGGGACAGTTGAAATTTATTTTTGGGACAATGCGGGACAGTAGGGAAAAAAGTTAAGTTTGAGGCCTGATTATGAAATTCGCACGAATCACTATGCGAAATCGTACGAATTTTATGAAATTCGCACGAATCACTATGTGACACACACGAGCCTTATGTGATTTGCACGATCCTTATGCAAAAACGGCGGCCGGGAGGAGGCATGGTTTTGAGCGTTTCTACCCGAGATATTTATATTTCAAGGCATGGAATGGACATTTACCGTCGCTATTTGTATTTC
>NC_049982.1:32592996-32617493 GCF_000003815.2 Branchiostoma floridae
CTCGTTTTTCAGTCGCCGAAGCGGCGAAGCCGCCATCTTGAAAATCCCGCTCCGTTTGTCACGTGACCCCGCCAGTGGTTGCGCAATTTCGCATAAGGATCGTGCAAATCACATAAGGCTCGTGTGTGTCACATAGTGATTCGTGCGAATTTCATAAAATTCGTACGATTTCGCATAGTGATTCGTGCGAATTTCATAATATTCGTGCGTTTTCGCATAGTGATTCGTGTGTATCACATAATATTCGTACGAATTTCATAGGGATCGTGCAAATGCTTAGGCACCCCTGATTGATCAAAAGAGGAAGCATTCAGCCAGTTTATATTTTACAGAATGAAATGTCTACTGTAAATTGATCAAAGTTAGGAGGGGAATGGAGACTTTTCTAGTATTGTATATTCACAGTAGAAACAATCATGAGGTTAACGCTACTTCACCTTTATCTGTGGGGTGACCTTTATCCGTTGTCTTTAAAAACAGCACATTTAGGAGTATTAAGTCTGCTGACAGTGCTGGTTTTAAATTTGCAATATTTAAAAAAGATGTTCCCATTTGAAACCACCGTCCGTCGACTTCATATCCCTAAATGCGTTTCTTTTACAAACAACGAATATAGGGTACCCTCGGATAAAGGTGAACCAGCATTACAGGGAAAACTTAGCCTGGGTACCATCCGGAAAGTAGTTTGCTCCGGCGTTCATCATATACTATAAACAGTCGCTTCTAGCTTTGACATTCATTGTACACTATATACAGTCGCTTCTCTGTGTTTCCGTCTGGGAACGCGGACCATCTTAACGTCTGGAATCGTCCAAATTTCGGAAGCAGGCGCTGATTGGTCCCTACTCATGAGCGAATTATGGAATGGGTTCAAACGCTCGTTCAAACCGGTGTTCCAACACCGGAAAAGCCCTGCGTCCCCTTTTACTTGCGCATGCAGGCGCCGGGCCAGCTGTTGTCATCGAACGAGTGCTCTAGAACCCATTCCTTACTTCGCTTATTAACTGACGTCACCACCAAAAGGTTTGAATGTGCACGTCTCCAGACGGATAGCAGAAGCGAACATAGGAGCGAACTACTGTCCGGATGGTACCCAGGCTAGGGAAAACTAGGAACTTCAATGTAAACCGCAGCAACCTTTTGATAATAAAAGTGCCATTGTTGCTTATTTTCCAGAGACGAGCCAATGACCCGTCACGCTACAACAACCGAGGCGGCGGTCTACTTCAAGAGGAGAAAGAAAGGAAGAAAGTCCACAAACTCTTGCCCAAGGTGGGTTTGATATCTAGGAATAAACATTGCATGTTGTCTGGATAGTATGGTCTTACCTATTGTACAAACATGTCTATTTATACTGAGGTTAATTATTCTACCTGAGCTGTTATTGTGTGACCTATGGTGTGATAGTGTATCCTTGTAGCAGAAAATGAATTGATTTCTTTATACATTCCCACAAAGGTTTTCAGACAGTTCCATTTGTAGCATTTTCAGTCAATTTTTGTGCAAATTGTACTAGTTGATGACTTGATGGTCTTGCTCCAAGTATAATGGGGATTGGTTCTAAAAGTAAGAGAAAGAAGTAAAATGTTCAAATCTTGTATGTTTCAATGACAAATGAGCAGAGTTGTCCACCACGTTAATGTGTATCCATAGTTGGGTGCAACCATACAAGGATGAGACATTCAGTTGAAAAACTTTTATTCAATTGATAAATGGGGCAAAATCTGGTAGATTTTAGTTTAGTGGTAACACTAACATGCATATTTGTTCCTCACCAAGCTCAGACCTAGTCTGTGTAACACAAACTCCGCTGTCCAGGGCTGTAACTGGCCCCTCCCGCGGAGTTTGTGCTCCACTAGCTATAAGCTGAGGGAACTGTTGTGGAATGTTTCAACACCAATGGTAGGCCAGGATTTAGGTCGAGCCCACATTACCGTGGAAACCAGTAAATTAGTATGTCTCCACCACCCAGACGGTGGGCGGGCTAGTTGCCTCTCCCAGTGTCTGTGCAGGCTGTGGTTCTCTGTGTGAAGGACCCATGGGAACAGAGGCATGTTTGTGTTGGGAAAACAACATCTTGTGGGGATTTCAAAACACTTGAAGGAATCTTGGAGCGCAGACTTTCTTGGAAGTATTATTTTGCCTGGTGGTGGGATTTTATGTGGCCAGCAACAAAAGCTTGGCTTAAAGTACATTTCTTTGATCTATATGGGCAGACAACTGCAGAAAAACAGTTGGTTCACAATTTTCACATTCCTTCTTCGGTGTAACGGGACAACTGTTAAAAAAAAGACATAATTTTAGTAGAACTTTGTATACTGTATTACATAGTTGACTGTTCCCACCATCAGTACAAGTGGCACAGATCAAGGAGAGAACGACAGATAAGAGGTGTGATGCTGTCAATCAGCCTGGGCAACAAGGCTGAAAAAAGTATTTCGAGCACTGCATTAAACCACTGCAAGAAATTCACCATTTCTACCACTTGTCGTCACAGGTTGAGGAGGAAGTGTCTAGGGCCATCAGAGAGTACGAACAGAAGACAGGACAACCCTTCCTGGTGGACGGCTGTCCATTCCTAGACTATGTCACGGCCCAGTGGAACAAGCATAATGAAGAGAAGGAGCAAGAAAAACACCGAAGGGTAAGGAATAAGAGTTGGATGCATCCTTTTGTGTGATTCATAAAAAAAATGGTAATTTCGGCACTGGCCGCAAATCATTCATTCATTCAAATGTGATGTCTGGTAGTTTTTGAACAAAATAACACTAAAATACTACTACTAGTGATGTACTACTTAAGTACTGTGTAGTAGTAAAACTACTCAAAAAGGTGTTTCAGCAACATTAATAAAAGAGGGTAGAATTTCTTGTACTGCTCAACAGGGGAGGGAGGCAAAAAGACAACTATGTTACAATGAGTCTATTTGATGTTAAATGAATGTCAAAAGTCTAACTTCAATGTTTCCCTTTGTACAGCATTTGGCTAAGGCCAAGCAGCTTGAGGAAGAGCAGAAGAATGGGTCCAAGCCTGCTACCACTCCCAAACGGCGCTTCCTCACAACACCAACCAAGACTCCCACTAAGAGAAAGGTAAACTTTATTTCCTTAATCACACCAAAATTGGTCTCATTTTGATTACTGTTTTGATTGTAGGAATATTGTGATTCGTTTGCATAGAAAATAGAGAAAGGTCCATTTAAAAATTGGATTGTAGGGGGTTGCTATACCCCCCTCACATTAGGCAAAAATCGATCGGACGACGAGTCTGCGAGCTCTAAACTACGAGGAGGCATGACTCTGAGGGGAAGGGGGGAACTCTGCCATTTCTTCGTCGGCAGCAGGGTCATGCCTCGTAATTTGAGGGGGTTATTAGGAAGGTTATATGTATGTGTATAACTGAGTTCTCAAGGAATTTTTCTCCTGTGTTCTCTCTTGTGTACAACTTCCCCACAATACTGTAATACTGTACAGTCACGTAATTCGTTCCACTTATTTTCTAATGTAACTAGTTTAAGACTGCACATTGTATAATTCTACTGTAACATTTTGTTAATATATGTCTACACCCTGGTAAGAAGACTTTGCACAATGTGTTGTATCTAACCTAGCCGAATTGTTGTGTTAAAGATAGATAACTTGTGTCTTAATTAACCGAACTACGTGTGTTTACAGATGGATGGGACTTTTGGTCCCTCTCCTAGTCCTGCCAAAAAGACCCCCATGCACCACTCCAGTGTCATGTTTGCCTCCCCCCTTCACCGCCCTCCCCGATCTTGCAAGGTACGATGACTCTGTGTTTCTTGTAGACGTCACGCTGTCACAAATAGGGCTGCGTACCTGTACGTAACATCAGGTACTGCATGTACAGAGCTTCAGGTACAGTTCCAGACCTGTTTCAGTACCTGTACCTGAGTAAAACTTCCCACCTAAAGGATTAATTACGCTGTTTCTAGGTGTGACTTTGGCCATATCTGGTGTTGCATGAGGCCACGAGGTTAAGAGATCTTAAAAATATTTTGATTTCAAAGATGGCTCTGAATTCATGTTTCAGCAAGTTGCATTTTTGTCGTTACAAATTTTCGTCTTTGTGGTAGGATTTATACATCCTCACTCACAAAATAAGCACATGCATGCATTGTTGTAAATTCATATTGGTGCAGTACCAAATTCATTATCTGATATTTTAGACATTTACCAAATCTATTTTCACAGCCTAGTGTCAAGACAAATGTGATATTGCCAGTGTTTGGTAGCAGTGTTTAGCAAGCTAAAACCAATGTTTTACGATACATGTGTCATGAATACCAATGTAGATTAGAAGCATTTATGCTGATATTAGAACAGCATTGTGACATGATACGGATGTGAAAATAAAAGGCATAATACTAACTAGAAAGGTAATATTTGCAAGCAAATACAGAATGTTACATTCACATGTTGTAGTCTAAGACTGGCAACTGTTTTGTTCATTCTTATTTGAACACATTTTCTAAATGTAGTGACCCGAGCCCCTCTAGATCTGACATTTGCTACATTATGTAACCGAACACCACATGGTGCCTGCTACTTTACCGGTTACCATGGTGACAGCCGTCTGGTCCAGGTCGTTGACCTCATTTGTGCGGAAAAGAAAAAGAAACAAAGCAAAAACAATTATGTTCCCTTCTGTGAAGGTAACATAATTAATAGTGAGGCAACTTTGACTAAATCCATCAGACTGTTGTGTTACAGAAGACGCCGAAGACTCCTGGTGGCCGTCTTCCCAAGAGCCGCCCGCCACTACCGGGCAGTGGACTGCGGAAAGCGCTGGCGGAGAGAAACACGCCCGACAGGACCCATGGCTTCAGCATGTCCACGTTGAGTGGATCCTCTGGTACTAACGCAAGTTTGATGTCCTGTGGCACGTACTCAGAGTTCTCAGTAAGGCGGCATCTTGTTTTTGTGCTGTGGGCGTTTCTTTATTTTCCCTTCTTTTGTTGTGTTTTTATCATCCTCATAATGCTAACTTGTCGGTGATTGGTACTTTTGCTGTACAGTGCTTTGTGTCTGAGCTAACCCTGCATGCATTGCCATTAAAATTAGAGCTAGCTGCTTGTTAAAATTGTTTTGTGGTAACAAGTATTTTAATAACAATAACTAATGAGTGTTAAAAGTCAATTCAGGGTTTGCACATGTTCTGAAAAGTCATAAATTTCAATCTTTTTTTGGTCGAAATTTAAGGAATAAATTTTGAACCACTTCTATTTGCCTTTGCTATTACTGAGTGGTAGAAAAAACGGCTTGACATAAAATAAACCGATATGTGTAAACCCTAGACCTTGAAAGTGTTGATGTAATTGAGGTGTTTGTACAAAATACGTTTGTCCAAATTGACCAAATCCCTTGTTAGTCCCATTCTTAACACTTCTATTATTTTTTCCAGCGTGAGGTCCCCTGCCGTAGCAGCGCGATTTCCGTGATTCCAGACGAAGAAGCCGTGCACCTCTAGAAGTCTACAGGGGAAGGCATTTTGTAACTCGGAGATCCCCATTATGAATATTCATGTTTTAACGCATCTCTAATCTCGGATTGCCTCCCTTTAACATCTGTATACCTTTTACGGAGGAGGCAGTAGTAGACTTATGCCAGTATCCTTTGATAGCAGGTGTTTTTAAGGGTGATATAGACAAGCTCGCCTTGTCGAATGTAAGAAATGTTGCTGTTTTGTATAGAGTTGTATGTAGCGTCTACGTTGTACATAGCAGTATATTAGAATAACATTTTTGTTCATTGCCACGTACATAGACATTGTATTCTTTTCTATCTCTTACGTGACGTCTGTGTCCTTAAGTTTTTCTCTCTGCTAGAGGTGTACAGCAGTATATTCTTTCACCAATTGATGCACCTCTCTACATATATTCATACTTGCTAATCAATAAACTACAAAAGGTGAAGCCATTGTCATTTTTGGTTCATGGATATTTTTAGATTTTAGCCACTGGCTTTTGATAGACCGTTACTGTGCCTTTGATAGACCGTTACTGTGTCTCAAATTTTTTATAATTACATGTATGAGGTAAAATGATATTTGACTGTTCAAAAACTTCTCTTAACCGATTACCATATTCAAGTGCACCTTTCCTAGTATTAGTAACCAAGAAACATTTTGTCTGTAATTTGCCCGCTATCACCATCAGGCCACACCGATTTAATTTCTTGGTTCATGGATTCGCTCGCTCCTATTTTTTGGGGAAAAAAATAGAAATAAAAATTACCACTCAGCAAATTTTCACCATTAATGAAACCATTCACCAACTTTCTGGTGTAGCAAATTGGCCTTTATATTATAAGCTCCTTAAAGTGTGGGTATAGGTGCTGTTACTGTACAAAAATACATGTAGTGTTTTTGTACTTTTTTCAAGCTGAAAACTTTTTTTCTTTGTTTTGGATTAGCCGTTACCTTTACCCCAACCATTTTACAATTTTTATTTCGCCCTCTCGCTCCATATTTTTTATGAAAAAATCCGTGAACCAAGAAATTAAATTGGTGTGGCCTCAGAGACGATAGGTTTCACTACTACATTTATAGTGATCTCAAAAATTCCTTACTGAAATTGTCCAGTATCTTGTTGCACATAAAAAGCTGACCGTTCCTGTAACAGTTACATGTATGTACATGTCGTCTGTTTTGTCATGTCTATGGTGTAGTCGACACTAGCCATTTAAGGCCCTTTTCACCTGTTGCGCAGACTTATGCAATAGTCAAATATATCATTAAAACTACTTGGAATTATGTATATCCTGTATTGCGAGTGTACTCAATATATTTTACCTTTCAAACATTCTGTGCTTTAAGTTGCAGTCTTGATTACAGTTTCACAAATCCCTGCAAAATTAGTAATCTAAACATTAAAATCTTTGATGAAAGTTTTTAAAAGGAGTGTTCACACGTTCTGATTTCTTTGTGTGTTCTTGTAGGGGGAGTACAATTACAAAATAGATCTAGGAGGGCCGCAAAACTTCTAAAATCATTATGGTCAAAATCTTCAAAGGAGCATATAGGAACGGCGGATTTCCATGATATTTCGCATGCAGGTATCTTTGGCAGAGATGTACATGTTAAAGTGCAAGTTATGCAAATTTGGACTTAATTTGCATAGTTAATGAGAAAAATCTACATTCACATTCTTTTATTATAGGACTCAAAATAGAAAGCCCGATAAAAACGCATAAAAACAGACAGCCGGAGCCTAACATCTGCTTGGAGAGTACTGTTTGCGTTTCTAGATACAGTAGCTACAATCTACTACAGCATCTATTTGCATTGACGAAGGAAAAGAATTCAGTTGGACTTCGACCTGAGTTTTGATGTCATAAACAGTCCTTAGAAATATCTAAAGCTGGATTCAAGGTGGCATTTCAACGATAACGTCGTACCTTTCCATACACATCATTATCCTCGGCACTCTGACGAAATATGGATTCGTATGTTAAAAATCATTTCGTTTCCGACCAGCGCTTGGTAAAATATGCGGTGAGGCGACTAAGATAAAGCACAAAGTCAAAAATTAACGCAAAACACACACCATCAAGTCAGAACACGTGATCGTCTGCTTTTATGGGGCAATTCGTACCCGAGGTAAGGCCCCCTAGGTGGGACCCCAATGGTCTTAGTTATTTTCGAATCATCTGTATAACTACGTAACGCGCAAATAACTACACAGAACTTTCCCTAAACATACAGAAAATGCTATCTAAAACTCGCCGGCAGTCAGTGTGGTTTACTTACATCTAAGTGAACGTGATAATAAAAACTCGTACCCAGCAGCGTACACCTAAGGGGTCCAAACAAAACTTTATCGTACCTCTTATCGCCAAAGAAATACGACCTACGATACACGAGAGGTTCAAACAGTCGTTGCGTCCGACACTTTGGTGGACAGCTGGGCTGCTCAAGACAACTTCGCCATGGTTTTGAATTACCTTCTCCCGATCTTCCTCTCGCCAACATTCGTGCTGCTGGTACTTTTCTTCATCCTTTTTTACGTGTAAGTACCGCCTTTTTATTCGTTTAGTGTCCATGCATGTGTTATAACTTGGCGAAGAGGAATTTGAGGTAAGGACAGGCCCCGCCCACTGGCGTTCTTTCTGTCACTTGTCGTTTCTCGGAAGCTAGAATAAAAGTAGAAACCAGGCCCCAATAGTATGAATAATTGGTTTGCAGACCAAAGAGGGTCGAGTTTTTACAATTTCCGCAATGTATTATTCTTCCAGAGAGACTCTTAAGAACGCTGTTGTTTTATTTGCTTTGTTGTCGACAACTCACTGTGGGAATGTGGTATGAAGTCTTTGTAAAAGCTTCAACCATATCTGATCATATCTATGAAATGCAAGAATGACGTTGGTTCGTACCCGTGAGCTTCTTTCGCTAGCTTAGTATGATATTGTACGTTTTGAACTGATGAGTTTTCTCTCTCAGTCAGTTAGTCAGTACTTGCACCGTATGGCGCCACGTCCAGTGAAAACAAAGGCGACCTTGCCCCTTTGAGAGAGTAACAAAGAGCAAAAAGGCGAACAAAAACGAGCCAAAGTCTTATGCGTTCGCTCCCAATTTATTTTCTGAAACAGCACTATCGAAATCTAGCAATATGCGGGGTGCACTGAATATTGTTTTATGTTCGAATTCGAATGCTAGCTATGATAACGTTATAGATTAGTCACTGTGCGTCTGTGTCTCTAGAAACGATTCTTATGCAAAGTCACGTTTATATATCTATATGGGGATTTGCGGACTGAACATCAAAACTATGTCAGTGTAGTTTGTGTAGTGGAAGAGCAGAAAAAATGACTTCTTTCTAAGCACACCCACAACCACAATCAAGTCTTGTATTGACGCAATGACGTAACGCATCACACCACGGCATTGACAAATAAGCGACTTCGAGAACCTCGCAGAACGTGAACGCATGGTCAAGGACGTTTCTGTGGGTTAAACAAATATACCCCTTATCTCACCATGAACCAAAATTATATTGACAGATTTAAACAAATAAACAACCGTCCACACATTACTTAATTTGTAAACAGCTTGGCAACATTTTAAATGTACTCCAAATGAGGCTATATTCGTCATACTATAACCTCATTTGCACTCCCGAACGCAAAAAGGTCGATGGATTAGTTTTTGTTTAGTTTCCGAATATTGAAACGAGCTTAAAGGAAAGGTCTTTTTAGCAAAGGAAATATGTAAGGATGCAATCCACAATGATCACGTGTAACTGGACTACGCGAGCAAGTGCACGTTCTGGTATTTAAGAGATTTCCAAAAATGTACTATCAATTATCATCCCAGAAAAGGTTATCGACTGTTTTTAGGAACGCTCTAGAGGCTCGGGAACTTTTGACTTGTTTCATCAACTCTAATCGACCATCATTTGCTGCCGCCATCATATTGCTTTAAAAGTTGTCACGTAAATCGTATTTACCGATGGTCGTAAAACACTGAGGGGCAAATAGATAGAGATTTTATTACACGGAGAACAATTGTATTTGGAGACAACTAAACAAGTACAGTACTAAACAAGCTAGGCTTATATCGGAGCAAATTCTTGATCTCCAAGGAGATGTTTGGTGGAAGATTTCATAATGTTTTCCCGGGTTTCTCTGAGAGTACTCCGTCTGCCTTTCTTAGATCAAGAAGCTCCTTGGTGGAATGAAACACAACACGTTCCACTACAGATTGTAACGTAACAAATTCCTAACACCCGGCATGTTCTTTCTGTAACCACAAATAACAACAATGTAAACTAGGGCTACATTAGTTTAACGTCTTGGTTCTCACTTAGTTTGTTTCATTTGAAAAACTAAAAAAAAAAACCAGATCAAATGTATCATTTTGGGAATTCTGGGCATATATACCCCCCAAAGTCAATCGGAATAAGTTACACATGTACCACACATTCTCATCAATATGTAAAAGTTTGTTCTATGCGTGTTCCAAAGATGGTGTGTTACACGCCGAAGGGCGGGATACCGGACTATATAGATACGGATACAGATATATGGATTTATTACCTTCATGAAATATATATGCAAGGTTTGTGTGTCTCTCTGTCAACAAGATAACTAAAACAACTGAATGGATTGTTTTCATACTTAGTGTTTTGGTGGTGTGTGACGAAAGCTGGAAATGATCAGATTTTGGCCCCAAAGCGGCTTTCCTTGGTACTGCATGCAGCGGAAATCCATGTTTTGATTTTTCGTGTTCTGAACAAGGTCACGATGTTTAGGTGCTAGATAGCTCTTGTCCTCGGGAAGAAGTGACATAAGATTCGCAAGAAGCAATGTCTATGACATACTGAAGCATGCCAACCTTCTTGTCCAGGTTGGACTTTGAACGCTTGTCCTTACCTTTGCTCAAGCTTCCGTATTGGGTTTGATAAGGTGAAGGATGGAGGTTACAGTAGTTATAATCTTTAACAACCAATCGGTATATGATAAACACGTCTCGACAGAAGTGGCGTGAGGAGCTATTTTAAGTACTCAAACATTCAACAGCTGTACTTAATCTAAAATCATTTGTAGCGAGACCAAAAAGGGCACCTGAGAGACACCATTGAACGTACGAAAAAAGAATCTGCATGCGTTATACATAACGTTATATAGCATTTTGGTAATTTTGTTTCGTCAATCAATATGCAATGAAGCAATATTGTGTTATTTCTCACTTAGGACATTTTGATTTGATTAAAAATAAACTGATGCGAGCGTGCTAATAAGAAAAAAGTTTGGCCAAAACAATGTTGCCTCCAAACCTTAGCCAGGAAGGTTGCATAAATGACCAAACACACAGAGTATCTTCGTCCTTTCACATCCCCTTCGTCAACCTTGGAATCGTCCTCGGCATTCTATGACATTAGTATATGTTTTCGGATATACCTTTCTTTTATGATCGCGCCCATATCATCTCAATATGGTATAATTGTAAATTGTAGCTGACTACATATTTTTGATGAAAGTCGGCAAGCTATCCTTTAGAACCTTTTGTAAACAGTCACTACATACATTAAGCAAAAATGACAAGTAAAACAACGGCATACCATGGAGCATGTAACATTTGTGTCAAAATTTACTTACTTAATAGTATTTACAATTCACATATAGTACAATTCAATGTTAAATATGATTTGAAGTTTTTGACCTATGTCGTTTCTTGTACCTTGTAAAACCGTTGTGAAAGAAAGTTAATACTGTACATGCAAGTGTTTCTTCCCAACGCACACTCATGTAGATGGCATGGGATACTACTGTGGTATTCTAACGTACTTGTGAACAGGTAGAACTTCCTTGTCGCCCAACAGGTATGCGACATGGCCGTACAACACGTTCAAAAAGCTGGGGATCCCAGGCCCGCCTCCGCTACCGCTCATAGGCAACCTCATAGACTACAAGAAGGTACGGTCGTGTCCGTTTCTGTTTCAGCCGAATTTCTAACATAAAAGAAAGAAATAGACTGTAAGAATATGTCATCACCATCTAAGATCACATTTTTAGAAGTTAGAAAAAATACCGTAGCTGATATAATCGCAATCAGCGATGAGAGCTCTCTCACCCTTTTACCAAACCTGATTTGCGAGTTCCACTGAGTGACAGACTGTCTTGCTTTTGTGGGAATCTGGGAAATATAGAAACGCACACACAGACAGACACACACAGGCACACACTCACTCACACACAGACAAGTGCACACAGGCACATATGCACACAGACATGCGCGCGCGCGCACACACACACACACACGCACACACACAAACAAACACACACACACACACAAACACACACACACATACACACACACACACACATATAAATGCACAGACATATACAGACATACACACACACTCAAACACGCACTCAAACACACACATGTGGTCGCGCAGGCACATAGACAAAAAGCTAAAGCCCAAAACAGTACTTCATTGCTCCCTTTGCACAATACGTTTACTTCTGTCATGTTTACTTCTGTTCTCCCTCGTCCCCAGGGACTCAGCAACATTGATCTGGAGTGGATGAAGAAATATGGCAAGTACTGGGGGTATGTCCGAAGTTACACATTTTTAGTAGTATTATTCCCAAATTAATTCTAACTACCCAAATCATATTAATATTAAAGTTCCGGCGAAAGAGGTGAATTTCAGGAAAATAATAATCACAGCATAAGAAAATAAGGGTAGGGACAATGTCCACAGTCACAAATTCAACCTTGATCCATTGCAGCGCACAATATATTAACGAGTTGTCTCTCAAGTATCTCTCAAAATCAAGAACTGCTTATTCCGAGTTAGCAGCAAATCACATCAAATCTTAAGTGATTTGTAAAAGTTGTAACGTGTGATAACCATAAATGTCAGTGATTAGACAAAACAATCATACGTTATACGAGCCTCCATAGTAGGCTCTCTGGGTCTTTTTTTGGGGGGGGGGGCGTTTCTTCTTGTACTGGATCTCTTGTGAGCGTGCTGATACGTTCACTGAGTTAATAGATTAACGTAGAGAGGAATACTCCCTTGTTTTGTTGACAGCCGATTCAGAGTAAAGTTATTGTTGGATATAGGAGAATTCTTGTTACACAACCTGTAGGCACTTACATAGCTAACGTTTCGATGTCTCTCAGACACCTTCGTCAGAACTTCTAACTGGAGTTCTGCTTCTCACCGCTATATGTAGCCGATGTAGGTGACGCTTTTGCGGTTCATCATGTAAGTACCTTTTGGTTGTGTAAAAAGAATTCTCCTATATCCTATATTCTACCAACCTGATGAAACTATTCTCGAAAGTTATTGTTTATGTGTTTCCTGTACTGGCTGTAGGGTGTATGAAGGACAACTACCTGTACTCATCGTCGCAGACACCAAGCTCATCAAACAGATCAACGTCAAGGAGTTCCCTAACTTTGCTAACCGCAGAGTACGTGCACATTTCATCTCTGAGACAACCAGAAAGGTTTACAGGGAACAGAAAGAGATTTTAGAGAAGTTATTGAGTTTTAGACACAAATCGACAGCAGAGCTGTCTCATAGACTCACAGATTCCTGCAGTACAAAAATTACATCATACGTGTATGAGTACGCTTTCTCATAACAATACGGTACAGTCATGTTGATTTGATTATATGGATGACAACATCTTGGAACCCAAAAACTGATACGAGATCAGACGAACGTGCTAAAAGGTTGCCTTCGTTATGAAATCTAAGTGGTCAGGAAAGATGAACAAATGACTAGAAACACAGAGCACAGTATATTTTTTTTCACATCTTTTACACATCTCTTATTTTCATATACAATAGTATCAGTTTTCCAATATCTGTTTCAATTAACGACGTGTATGTGCTCACTTTACAGCTGCTTTGTACGATGTACAGTATGGTCGAAAATTTCTTGGTGTTTTATTTTTTAATGATGAAAGTTGATACGCAAGCGGATGTAACCATGGTCTAAGGTACTGTCGGCTTATGTCAATGGTTTTCTTATTCATCCTGAAAGAATGACATTGGCTGCATTGTTGTTTCTCACCGTTGTTGCAGTTGATGCCGGGGAATGGTCCGGTGATGAAGTACAGTCTGACGGTTCTCCAGGACGCCGAATGGAAGCGAGTCCGCAGCTACATGAGTCCCTTCAACAGCGCTTACAGCCTCAAGCAGGTCAGAACTAAGTATCATCATACAAAAGAAATTATTATTTTTCAGCACGGAGTGGAGGAAGGGACCAATTAGGCGTGCAGATAGAAGAATAGACTCGATCATCGAATGTTAGAAGAGACACCTGGTCTTACTCTACTCTCAAAACAGAGGTTTGATAGAAGATTGTAACGTTTATCTCATGTCACCCATTTTCCAACGGCAGACCCAATCATCAAAGTGGTCTTTAGGATCTCCTGTCGAAAACAGAACATATATCTAGAAGACGGTTTAATCCTCCCAAGCAACGTTTGCTTAGAGAATAGGTCTTCTACAGAATGACTGCTGACCGGATTGCTTAGGCAACGTATTAAACCTTATGAAACTGTGGCGTGAACAATGGGTCAAAGGCCAGTAGTTGGAAGTCGGTATCGTCGCCCGCCCGGTCCCATGAAGGTGGATGAGCCATACAGTTGATGGCTTCCACAATGTTAATAAAGATGAACGTTTGTCACGCTTATCACTTCGAATAATTTATCTGACATATTTGAATGGCATTTCGGCTTCAATGATGATATATTGGAAATATCTTATATATATACGATATTGTTTTTATGTTTTCAGCTGTGCTATCTGATAGAGAACACTTCTGATAACCTCGTTGCAGCCATGACACGGTACCACGATGCAGGGCAGTATGTTGATGTCAAAGAGTGAGTACTGGTATACTATACTGGATCTACTATGGCTTTTGTGTCACATTTGTGTCATGGTTCAAAATCATCGTTTTTATTGCCATGGTTATTTGAGATGGTTCTGTCTCATGGGTCTATGTCATGGTTTTGTGCAATGGCTTATTGATCCGATTCTAAGCATGGTTCTGTGCCATGGTTCTTTACCATGGTTATGTCATGGTTTTGTACATGCATGCAAGTAATACAAAACATGAGACAAACAATAAACTCTAAGAAATGCAGCATGAGAAAATTTTTGTTCAATTCTATCTCATCTTTTCTTTTATTAGAAAGAATGCAAAAAAAAAATGCATTTTTGAATTTCAGGATTTTCGGTTGCTACACCATGGATGTCATCTCCAGCACGGGATTCGGTACCGACGTGAACTCCCTCAGCGACCCTGACAGTATCTTCATCAAGAACGTGAAAAAGTTCTACGCAATCGGCGCCTTGAGTCCCTTCACGCTGCTGACTTGTAAGTGTTGGTGTTTGTCTTGTCAATGTCTTGCCCTCAAGCAAAACTAAACAGCCACTTTTGAGCGAAATAGCTAAGATTCAGATAAGAAAAACATACAATCGTTACGGCGAAAATTGATTCCTATGTAATTAGACACTTATCTATGAAACATTTAATGACAGGAAAAACATAAAAAATTTATCAAGATGATTGATTGATGAAGTTGAATCAGCTTAAATATAGTGATTGTAAAATGACGAATACTCTTAAATGTAGCTGTCATAATTGTGCAACTGCAATATAGAAATAGCAAGGTGATATCGCCAAATTCATTGCACATGTACAACTAAGTATGGGTACAGCTAAGGTTTTTTTTTCTTTGACTGTTGTTCGTGTAATTCCGACAGTTGGCTTTCCGTGGTTTGCCTTCTTTCTGGACCGTAACAACTGGTTCTTCAATATCGTACCGCCGCCCGTCTTCAACTTCTTTGCTGACGCCATCAGGAAAGTGATATCTATCAGGGAGTCCAATCCAGCTGAATCGGACGTAAGTCTGGAACAATCGCAACTGCTTATCTCCGAATAAAATGCATCTAATGTGTCTTGTAGATTTTTCTTTAGCTGGTCGTTGTACAACATTGAATAGAATATACTAAAACCAATTCACCCAAATGATGTATTTTGCCGCTAACCGCCTGACCGATCAGTCATTTCAGTGTAAATGTTTGCTGCTGGACTGTTTATTATTTCAAAAATTCATATTATGGCCTACTTTCTTTCCATACCTCAGAAACGAGTGGATGTGATGCAGCTGCTTCTGAAATCCCATAACACGGCCTTGGATGAACCCGGGAACGAGGGCAACATCAAACATGGTTAGTGCTACATGTAGCTACACCTGTCGTCTAGTTTCCTCTGACTGATTTTTCTCTTCTGTGTACCCTGTCTACTGGATGAATCCCACTTCTGACACCATTTCGTATTCTCTACATCTGCTATGATCGTTGTCCAATCAAGCAGATGAATGTTTTCCTTCCAATCTTTGGCGAAATCTCAATTCCTCAAATGATAGAAAAAGTTTGCTACATGTCTATGGGTTGTGTTTTAATCCCACTTCTGACACCATTTCGTATTCTATACATCTGTTATGAATGTTGTCTATTCAAACAGATGAATGTTGTCCACCATTTGGCGTAGGCGTATTCTCGACTAATATCAAGAGTTTGATAGATCTACATACCAATGGGTTCTATGTTAATCCCACTTCTGACACCATTTTGTATTCTTTACACCTGCATGCTCTACTCTGTAATCACACTTGTTGTAATGAAGAAAGTTCTCTGGGATAAGAAACCTTCCACATGCAATACCCACACTGGAATACAAGACTCACAATATCAAAAAGTTATCTGGAATGCAAAATGTGATATGATACCTATTGACCATGTAGGGCTCTCCTACAATGAAATTCTGGCCAATGGTTTTATTTTCTGGATCGGTGGATACGACACCACGGCGACCACCATATCCTTCCTCGCCTACAACCTCGCTCTCAACCCGGACATCCAAGAGAGGGTCATCGCCGAGATCGATGAAATCATGAGGGGCAGGGTAGGCCATATATTTGAATATTTGCGTGTTTATATGAATGACCACTTAATTTGTAACATGGTTCTTCTGTAATGTCTGTTCTAATCAAATACTATCATTGGCACATTGGTGGCTGCACTTTGACCAATCTGCAATCACGAAACAATCTTAAAAGTGTAATATTGACTGTCAAAGTGGTACTGTACAGTAAAATATTTCTTTTAGCACAAGGTTGTATACGTATTGTTTAAGTGTTCCTAGGAACTTCAAAAATTCTGTGAAGGAAATTTGTTGCCTCTGTCTGCGGAGATCTTGTTTTCGGTATGTTTAAATTTGCGTCCTTGTGTGTTCGTAGTTGTGTCTGGATATATAAGCTATTCAGTTTAGAAGTTAGAATATACATTTGGATACAGTAGAGTGACAAGGAGTAGGGGCGGGAAGCTAGTCAGGTGAGGGCACTGACAGCAAGTGAGGTAGGTTAAAGGTCCCAGAAAAAAGGTTATCCCATTTCCGGTCTTCTCTTTCCTGCGGCATATATCTCTCTTGTTTTTTGCTTTTTTTAGAGTTAGTGTAAAAATCAGTAGGAAATTCATAATAATGAGTAAAACAAGAAATTCACAGATATTTCATCGAGAGATGATTTCCCCATCTCTTGTTTTTTATATGCTCTCATCAACACTCTTTCAATACAGTTGTTTTGCAAACTACTGGGTCTGGTTCTTCAATTAAATACAAACGTTGTGCCCATATTAACTGTTTAATTATCATCATAACAGGAATGTATGGACTACAAAGCTGCCAGCGAGATGAAATACTTGAAGATGTGTGTGGACGAGACCCTGCGCATGTACCCACCCTCTCAGCGGTAGGTAACTTGTATGAAATAAATGCCGTTGCAACCTACATAACAATGATATTTCACTGTATGCTATATCCTAAGTTATAAAACAAGCAAGTAAGGGAGATTTCTTAAACAGCTGTGATTTGGAAATGCTGATTCTAACAAAGTAGAAGCTGCCATAACAACAAATACTACCAGCTGGAAGTACGGGGACTTCCATACTGTATTTTAAAGTAGGTAGTGAGTTAGTGTAAAATCTTTGTACCTAAGAGAATCTGGTGTGCTCCGCTAAAAACGCGAACCGGGGTAAAGCTGCACTACACTATCAGCTACAAAAAACACCGTCAAATTAGAGGAGGACCTACTTTTGTGACGTTTTTTTGTGATAGAGTTATTCTTGTGTCTTTAAGATTTGACCGTCAGGCCAAGGAGGACATTGACCTTGATGGAGTGAAGATTCCCAAGGGCATGTGCGTCCAGTTCTCCTCCTTCGCCATCCACTATGACCCCGACAACTGGCCAGACCCGGAGAAGTTCGACCCTGAGAGGTAACACCATGTCATAATTATATTACATTTTGTATTTAGGATATTATTGACAGCATGAATCATGTCGGATAGTGTTGCCTGACTAACATTGACTCCAAAAAAAAATGCAATGCCGCACCAATGCAAGGCGTTAGATTTCGGATACTTCTTTTAATGGGAGTACGTTGGGTTCAGTGTTTAAAAGTTGATTTTCAATATCTGTATGGCATCGTCCTCTTTATGTAAATTTGACACAAAGTCTGGTCTGAGCATTAAAAGACGCATTAATGAAAGGAGGGTTTTCTTTAACCTAAGTAACGATGATACAAAACAGTCAACAAGAAAGATTATACAATTCGTTTGTATATTGTATAAAGTATGTTGATCTTTTTTTTTCCTTTTTCATATAGGCCATGTTTATTTGATTATAGTATATGGATGGCGTCTCAAAATTGATGCAAGATATCTTCATTATGAAAACTGATCGGTCAGGAAGGTTGAACACAGAGTATTGTTAGAACAATCGATCTGTTGTTCTTTCACATATTCTTTATGATCTTGGAAAACACGCTAATGCCATGTAATTATTTTTTCCGTGTATCTACGACATGAATCTGCTCATCTTGCAGCTGCATTGTACGATTTACAGAATGGTGGAAAACATTTTTGCTTTTAATTTAGAAACGGCCGTAAATTGGTGCGCACGCGGATGTCATTCATATAACACCAGTTCACCTTTATCCATAGGGCAACCTTTATTCGTTGTTTGTAACAACTATGTATTTAGGGATATCAATTCGACAAATAATGGTTTCAAAGTTTGAAAATAGTACAATTTGAAACTACCGTCCATCGACTTGATATCCCTGGATACCCTGTTTAGCAACACAACGGATATAGGTTACCCTGCGGATAAAGGTGAACTAGCGTTAATCAAATTAACAATTTCCCCCCAGGTTCACCCCTGAGGAGAAGAAGAAGCGCGACCCGTACGCGTACGTGGCCTGGGGCGTGGGTCCGCGCAGCTGCGTCATGAAGCGGCTCGGTATGTTGGAGGTGAAGTTTGCCATCGCCAAGATCCTGATGAAATACCGCCTCAGGCCCTGTGAGAAGACTCAGGTAACTTGTACCGGTTTTAATCTTTATGTTGCCCTTACACGCATTTCCACAGGAGGTCGGGGTGCAGTCACATGATCGCGAGCGTATACATGTATATCACGTCCGTATGCATATACGAGTATATGAGGTCTGTATTGGCATTTTTTTCATACGCAGTCGTAGTTATTGGCATTTTTTCATACGCAGTCGTAGGCACAATATGCACCTCATACGCATCTCAATCGTATTTTTGTCAGTTTGGGCGTACTGGCAATGGGCTGTACGGTGGGTATGTCTGCGTACCTTAAACTGACAAAAATGAGATGCGTATGAGGTGCGTATTGTAAGTACAACTGCGTATGTAAGAATGTCAATACGGACCTCACGTGGACTTGCGCGTGGATTTGCTCGATCTCTGATATCTATCGGACTCAACGCAAACCTTTTACAGCTTGTTCAATTACTCATAAAAGAAACCAAAAAGATATTTGAGTAACTTTTCTAGCCTGCCACTTAAACTTAGAGTACCTGCTAACAATTTGTATAAAAGTTATTTTGTCCTACATTCCACATGAGTTTTGTAACTATGTTTTTATTCTTGTGTCTGTATTTGTTTTAATATACTTTTGAAATATCATTTGTTCTGTTGACGATACACAGAAGCTATGTGTGTGAGAGTTTTGTAACTATGTTTTTATTCTTGTGTC
Organism: Branchiostoma floridae; assembly: GCF_000003815.2. Lineage (NCBI taxonomy): Eukaryota > Metazoa > Chordata > Leptocardii > Amphioxiformes > Branchiostomatidae > Branchiostoma > Branchiostoma floridae. The sequence goes on from NC_049982.1 coordinate 32,612,611, forward strand.
TGTATTTGTTTTAATATACTTTTGAAATATCATTTGTTCTGTTGACGATACACAGAAGCTATGTGTGTGAGTTATTTTGTCCTACATTCCACATGAGTTTTGTAACTATGTTTTTATTCTTGTGTCTGTATTTGTTTTAATATACTTTTGAAATATCATTTGTTCTGTTGACGATACACAGAAGCTATGTGTGTGAGTGTGTCGTCATCACGTCTTGTAGTTAAATGTTTTCATAAAAAGTGAGAGTTTGTTGTCTTACAGATCCCCATCCGTGTGAAAGTGAGTAACCTGACCCAGCCTGACCACGGCATGTTCCTCAAACTGGAGGCCAGGACAGACATATAGCGGCTTGGCTCTCCATATTCGTCTTCAAAACCACATTTCCAGTACACTGGGACGGCGCTCTCGTCGCGCTCTCTCTGCGACCTAAAATGTGACATATCGCTTAACGAATTGTGTAGAAAAGAAACGAGTCTTTTTTTTACATAATTCGTGTGTTTTGTTGTCTTCTCAGTCACACTTTTATGTTTTGTATGATATACCCAGTGTGAAAGAGAAGGTTACACAATACACATATTCTATTTAGGTCGCAGTGAGAGCGCAGCGCGATCGCCGTCTAGTGGAAAGGGGGCCTTAGCACTCACCACAGCACCACTAAACTTTAAGCCGGGACACACTTGAGAACAGAAGCATAGAGGAACTATGCGACAGAAAACTAGATCCTTCTGGTTGGAGTGATTCATTGGAACTGTACTGTTTAAGATTACTTTTGCTACTTTGCTACCATGACAAAGATCCACTTGACAAGGATATCATATACATTTATACAGGAACATTTTGGTTCATTCCTGCTGATTCTGGTGATTTGTCTGGTAATATTTTGGGGTTAACATGCATTGTAACTTGAAAATTTTCCCGATAAGCTGGGGTGCTGTATACAATGGCGTAAATGGGAAATGGTTTTGGATTTCAGAATTCTTTGCAACTAGCCGATTTTTGCGCCAAAGCGTATTGCAAATAGTTGGTTTCCACTGTAATATAACATATGGTTTCATACAATTAGTCAACAGTTGTCAACAGTTTAATTTTGCTTACAATGCCCTGCATTATGAAACCATGGAAAAATTCTGTATTGTAATCAATAAATTACTGATTGGATTAGTACCCAGTGTGACATATGTCTATCAAATGGAAGTTGATAGTCGTGATTGTATTCTCATCGGGATTTTATTATCTAAAATATCTACGCTATATTGTCGCTCTTGCAGAAAAAAAACTGATCCAGAATATATCCCACATAATGACTTTATTGCCTTATTATGTAAATCACATAGTATGTAGTTGTTTAATTGTTGTCAGTGCAAATATTACATAGTACTGTAGCTTTGGACGCCTCTGTTATAGTGCGTCTTTGAGCACATGTAATTTTATAATTGCATGACACATACTGTACAGATATTCTTTACTATGTCAAACGTATAATATACATGTACAAATGTTATGAATATATTGGATAAGGCTGGCAAAATGAAAGTGTGAAGTACAAATCAATTTGACATAATAATGATAATTAATAAAACATATTTTAACGTGATGTACAGACACAGTAATGCAGTCTGATAATATTTCAGCTTTTCTGGAGTAAATTTCATGTTTAAATGTGACTCGTTTTGTAGATATATGTAAATTGAATTGTTGAGGAACTGTATGTAATTTTCCCTCCTGGCTGATTTTGTGATAGGGATGCATCTAGTTCAAAATCTAATTCTTTTCCCTTGATGTTTGTACACTACAAAATCGTGCAGTTCGCTTAAAAACGTTCAGCTTTGTAACCGAATACATGGTCCCATTTGTAATAAACTTTCGACATACACCAAGATATACCATATCTTCACGAATGAAGTACACACTTCATGATTTTTTTTCTTCAAAATTCAAAGGTGCAGACTTATTTTGAGGTTATTACATAAAAGGGAATAGGACCTCAAACATATTGTTTCATACATTGTACACAATTTCCTCTGTAAATGAAATTTGCCTTCACTGCATCGTCAAATTTGAGCGATTTTATAACTTGCAGTGTATGATTCACAAGTTTACAGAGACGATAGCATGTGAATATGGGCATTATACAAATTCAAGCAAGCACAGCATAAAGTAGTCATTGATTTATGAAACAAACTTAAGCAAGGGCAGCATCAAGTAGTCCCAAATCTGTGCAAGTTGTAGAAAAGGTGATCACTTTATTTAAGTTTTCCGTTTTCACTAAACGTTTCAGTCACACAGAAATGTACATGACTAGTGCTTGCTCCGAACCAAGGCTGCGCACTTTATTTGAGAAAATAGGAAGATGGCTGACATGATATGTTAAACCAGAATAGATCACACCGTACAGTTGAGTTACGTCTAATTGATTTCAGTTTTGTACAGGATCTGATTGACAACCTCAAACTTAACAATAAACAAAAGTCCCTAACAGACAAGCCAACCTCCCATCACTGCTAGCAAGCTGACATATACAGCTGTGGGGTTCAGTGAGGATGGGGCCCGGCATCCCGATTGACAGATCGGGCGCAGGGCAGCCATCGAATGCTCACTGGAAACTACAGCGAGATATGCCAGCGAAATGGTGCAGTGTGTAGAGGTATGAACAACTCTGAGAGAGACAAGTGTCTGTTGTCTGAGTGTTTAGATATTGTAGGGAACTGAAACTACGGTGGATGAAGCGTGCTACGCTATGGTGAGTGTTGTGTGTTTATAGGATGATCATCTCATCGTGTAAGCCATCTATGTCACTGTTGCATGACAATGAGTAGGATTGGTGTACATAAAAAAATACAACAGAGACCATGTACTCAGTGACTAAGCTGACGTCCATTGAATGCCCTCTCTACATGTAGGTACAACAGAGCTGTGCTGCGCATTCTGGTGCAGTTTGAGGTGAATCATTGCATCAAAGCCCACCACATAAAGTCACAATCCCCTTCCCTAATTGTTAAAGATTTGTACTGTGCTTTAGACTAAACTAGAATTATGCAAAACTAACACACGATATATCATTAGGCTGAGCCCCTGAAGTGTCACCAAAAATCATCATAAGCAAGATTAGTAACCTTGCGTGGCATTGTTTAGGTCCTGTACAATTTTTGTAAGATCAGGCAAACACTTTATCGAAGCAATTTAAGGCTGTTGAAAATTATTAGTCTACCTGACTCCAACATACATTTTGGTGTTAGAAACAAGCGATACTGAACTATATATTGCACAGAAGTGACATATATAAATATACATGACTCTTCACTGCCAATACATTATGTCTATGGACTTGACATAAGATGACGACAGTTACTCCAATATCACAAATCAGGTCACAAGAGGTCAAGGTCATTAGTACTCATGGTGGCGCGCATTTTTGTCCTTGAGCACGGCACGGTCGACCTTCTGACGCCGCTGGGTCCTGCCGACTTTGGACTTGTCCTTTGAACAGTCATCGGCCACGGAGGCTGACGTAATGTCCCCCACTTGTTTGGTTCCAAACTCCAGCTGGTGCATAAATACGAAGATTGAACAAACAATCAGAGGTTACACTGCCTTGTTAATAATATCGCTGAATTATTCTCTAGGCATAGTATTCCTTCATCCACTGCCCTCGACATTTTGGTCTGTAAATGTTTTAAGTTATTATTTAGTTTTCATGACGTAAATTTTTGCAAAGTAAGCATAAGGAAGGAAAACTACCAGGTATCGTATCGGAAAGATAAACACCCTCCCACACAAAAGACTACAATAACTGTAACAATATTATGGTATTGGCAACAGCTCATACGAAACACTGATTAATAAGGTAAAACGCTTACTGGTGGTAAATCTGTATCCATCCTTCCGTCAGGCATGTCAGGTGGAGCAGCACTGCACAGGGCACGTTTTCCGTCCGCTATCGATGGTAGAGTGACTCCTGCACAAATTTTGAAGAAGAAAAGACGGAAGATTGAAGCCATGAATGTACAATGCAAATGTATATTAATATTGACAGTGTCTTCTGCTTCATCTGTAAATGACATCATTGATGGGGGTTGAATATGATGTACTCCAATCCATTATGATGCCATCACAAATAACAATAGTTTAGAAATCTCTTGTTGTTGCTGTAATGTTGCACGGAAACTGTGCCCCTCCCCACTACGTCTACACTACAAAACTCACCGGGCTTGCAACGTTTCTTTCCCTTTTTTACTGCATCAGTGGCTAGACTGGGTAGACTGGTCTCGTCCAGCTGCTTTCCTGTCTTGTGGCTATTCCTCCTCCTGAGGATTTTCTCCTGACCTGGTGCCCTGCTGCTGTCCTGCCCTGGTGCCCTGCTGCAGTCCTGCCCTGGTGCCCTGCTTTTGTGCTGCCCTGGTGCCCTACTGCTGTCTTGACCTAGTGCCCTGCTGCTGTCCTGATGTAGTGTCCTGCTGCTGTCCTGAGCTGGTGCCCCGTTGCTCTCCTGAAGTCGTGCCCTACTGCTGTCCTGATGTGGTGCCATGCTGTTATGGTGCCTTGGTGCCCTGCTATTGTCCTGACGTACTGTCTCAACTAGTGCCCTGTTGCTCTCCTGATCTGATGTCATTCTATGCACACCATAAGACCCACCATTGTCTTCCCTGCCCAACAGCTGAGGCGAGGCACAATAAATCCTCTGCATTCTATTTTCTTCCCTACGACAATCAAGATCAGATAGTTTACCAGCGTTTATGTTTTGATTATTGTGTTGAACAGAAGCAACATATGGTGCCCTCTTCGTTGTTTTGACGGTTCCTGTTACTTCTTTTTCTTTATGGTGAAGTTCAATGCTTGTCTGCGACATTCTTACATCAGATTCATTTACGTCTTTCATATCAAGA
>NC_049982.1:32617978-32637762 GCF_000003815.2 Branchiostoma floridae
TCTTTCTTGGACTGCGTCGCCATTTTTTCATTGTAATCTGCTGTCGTTGAGATTTTCTCCCTATGGGTTCTGAGGGAAGGCTTTTGATGTTCTTCTGCTATTTTCTGTGATGATGGTCTTTTAGATAACTTGCAAGATTTTGCTGCCTGAGATCTATCAACTGCTGTGGAATCTTTCTTCCGCTTTGTGAACTCTGTTTCTCCGGATCCCTTGTTCCGTTCCACTTCTGGGTTGTTGTTGTTCCTCAGAGCGCCATCTATCTGTTGCACTTCTACGCTCTTGGCATTTGTATGTCTGGAGGACTTCCTTGAGTGCACTTTGTTGCTTTGTGTATGTTTGATTTGAGGTAACTTTTCCCTATGATGTCCTTTCTCTGAGATGTTCTCTACTGTGTTTCCAGACGTCTCGGTGTATCTTTACAAATAGAAAAAAAGCAAGTTGAAATATAACGTTATGAAGTCAAATTGTCGAGTGAAATCTTGCCTAAGTGCAGTATGATAGCCCAGCTGATAAGCTGAGATTTCACTGGTTCTTCAAAGCACTGAAAAAAAAGATGGCACATCAGTATCAGCTTCTTACTCCACATAGACAATTATATTATTGATAAACACGAACCTCGGAGTCTATCCTTCACTTATGATACACAATAAAAATATAATGCTTACCTATCTGCAGTGACTGTGCTCTTAGATGCTGGCTGTGTGTCCTTCACGTCGGAGGCTCCGGGTTTTTTCACCTTTTCATTTTTTCCCTCACGTTGACGCTGTTGCCGAATGGGAGGTAGTGGATGGGAGCCCATGACAGTAGGTGGTGGGATGGGCCCGGGAATAGGCATGTGACGATGTCCATGAATAGCAGGAACCGATACTGGTTTTCTCTGGCGCAGGGCCCCGTTTTCCTTCTTAGAATTGCTCATTATTTGATGCTTTACTAACGGAAGACATAGAACCATAGGCGTCAATAAAACATTGTTACAGAAGCCGTGGATATGGAAAACAAAGTAGTAAAAACGTCTCCGACCCCGAGGCGTCGTCAAAAACTCACTGAATCACAATCCTGATCAATCCAGTTGCCGCTTTACATTACAGCAGATCGTTAGGTTTTCAGAAACAAAGCGTACCGAGTAACTGATCAGCACACAGTTAGAGCGATTGTTTTTGTGAACACGTAGAATGAGATAGTGAAACAGCTAAGATAATGTCTTCAGCATTTGTAGCTAATGTTTGGCTGACAAAGGCGGAAAAATCGACCACCTTACCTACACGCAATGTTGGATTTTTCAAATTCTGTGAGTTGTTCTTGCCTCTAATTCTCAAGAACTTGTGACATCAATACACATAGACCATGATCTCTCCGGACAGAATATGTAGTCCTTGTTTCGCAGGTTTGTTGACTAGTGTCAAACTAATCTCGTTGAACTTCAGCGTGTAAAGGTCGGGTGGCACAGATTGTCCGAAGTAGACAGTGATGAAACGCCCTCTTGTGGAAAATATCAACACTACAAGATGCCCCCGGAGTATTCTCAGTCCTCCTACGGCGACGAAAACTTCTTATTAGTTGGATCCACACCAATGTCCTTTCAACGCAGGTTGAGTGAACACAATTTGTGCTGATTCAGGTTCAACGAATTCGGTGGCCAAAATCAGAGGGTATTTCTCGCGCAGCCGTTCGTGCGGTGACGTTCATCCGTGTCAAAGATGACATTGGTTTGTTGTTGACGTTACCAAGGTGTTCGATTGTGGTCGCCAGGGCTCCACGATTGACATTGTTCCAGAACAGACCCATTGTAATTTTTTTTCATTATTATGATGGCTACTTCAAAATTATCTTCCGAAAAACTTGGATGGGCGTCACCTACATGCAATTCATTTAAAGTTTCATCGTTTTTGGCACAACTTTACATGCCACTAATTTTCGTCGAAAAAGGCGGAGCAAAAAACTTAGGGAAAGCCCTATTGTTTGCGTTTTATTCTGGTCACTGCTAATTTGAACTCGGAACCATTAAACATCATGTTTGCAGCTCGGTGTGGCTTGATGCTCCACGGTCTCGCAGCGCCCCCTTGCAGTTTGTATGAGCATTGCATGTACTCAGTACACTACTTTCAAGCCCGATGTTGAAATGGTCTGTCTCGAGGACGGGAGAGCTATCACAGTAAGGGATAACATTTGTCTATATCCTATATTTGTTGATCTATATATTTTAAACATATCGAAAAGTGCTTTTAAGATAAGTTTTCGTTAACATTTGTATTCATCTCTTCCAGTTCTTTCGATGTAACAAGCAATATGTCCCAAGCAGAAAAATAGACACAAATTGGTCAGACGATTACGCGGAAAAGGGAACAAAATAGATGTTGTATAAATTGATAACGACGGATCGAAATTTCTTATTAGCTATTTACCTGTGTCAAGGTATGACAAGGTCATCGAGGCCTACGACAAGCGCCCGCTTTCAATGATACATTTTTCCGTAACATTTATTGCACATTACTACGGTAGATATCGTATGATACAATAAAACGCAATGAAGGACACTGAAATAAATGTATTTGATCCCATACAACGTAGAAAAATAATACAGATTAAGGATGCCAAATTTGAATGATTAAATCTCTTTCAAAAAGTTACAAAGTTCTTATTCAAAACACGCGATTTTCGCCGACTTCACGTTTGTTGGTGATTATCTTGTCACTGAATGCAGGCTATTTCCATGTGATGTTGAAAGCAAGAATCATGATAGGTATGTACCGACAGCTGTAAATAAAAGCTATCTATTAAACTTTTAGCCATCAGGGTTATTTCATTGGTTAGATGTCGCAGTGTTTTATTATTTGTTAGATGTCGTAGTGTTTTATCGTTGGTTAGATGACTTAAAAAAGCTACAATTTAGTTTCTTTAAGGCAGATATAGTGCATTTCTGTGTGCTTTTCCTGATAAAGTGCCTTCAAACAATAACTCTCCTCTATGCTTAAGAGGTAACGAAATTCCGTGCTAAAAGTTGTGTTTTAAGGTAACGTTAACGTTAGTGGCTATCAATATACGTCAACCCTTGCTCGAGCAGAATTACACCTACAGCTACGCTTGACTTGAAATTGGAGAACCCCAATTATGCATTAGACATGGGGGACTGCGCATTGGGCTCAGTGGAGCAAGTACACATTATGTGTAATTCAGTACGTTTCACTGGCCTGAACTTTAGAGTTTAAGAGTCAAAATTGCGCACTGCGTGGAATAAAACAGGGGACTAGCCTACTCATTACGTTGACTTCAAAAGAACACAATTACACAGTACGGAAAATTGTATGCCAAGCCTTCTTAGTCATAGCTGTCCTTTAGTGAAAAAAAGAGAACATTTTTGTCTGCCGAAATATCGTCTGCGACGATGACGTCACGCTAGGAATACGTATCCCGCGATGCCTTGCGCCCGAATGCCGCCTCCCGCGTTGAACTTGTGGATCGTCTTGCCCGAAGCTCTCGAGACGCACAAAGACAAGTGACCCGAGCGAGTAACACATCCGACTTGAACAATGCCCTGGCGTCCGTTCCACGCGGTCCAAGGTGTCCCGTTCCCCCGACCGGATTTGTGTATCGCTGCGTATCCGCTCTTAGCGTTTGTTCGGCGGAGACGCCGGTAGCTTTACATTCAAAGGTACTATATAGTGGCCCCGGCATTGTCAAGGACGGAGCTTGTAGTGTAGGATTGTGGTTGTGTTGTTTGTGAAAGGAGCTACTTGATCTTTGTTTAGCCACACCACTTAAGCACAGTGGACTGGTTCTTCACCCGACACATATACATCTTCATAGTCATTAGCCGTGGCGGAGTAAACTTTATACACTCGTAGGCATCGGTACTACATTTTCAGACCAGGAAAAAAAAATCACAAATGAATCCAATACATTCGCAGATGTCAATGAAGACTCTTACTTAATACTTCGAATCATTCTGTCGCACATCTTTACAAAATTCTTGAAGTAGAATTTCTTTTTGATATGCAGCAGGTGCAGTAATGTATTCACCTGTTGTAACGGCCTCGATCCATGCGATTTCTCTGTCGCGGCCAGAACAAAGGGAATAATACAAAAGTCCTTAAAGGGAGTGGATTTCTTATTGACGTTTAGTAGACCCAATCCTCTTAGTTCTATATATAAATGGCAAAATATGCGACCAAAGGGGTTTTTTGTTGCGTATGTGTATGTTTATGTGTATGATATGCAAACGCGTTCCATCTGCTGTTCTATTCCGTATGTCTTCCTTATCTCTGACATTTGACATTGACGTAAACGTTTGAAGGATTTCATAAGACGTGTCCAGGTCTCCCGCACCCTATCGCTAATGTGTGACCCCCTCCCTCTAGCCCTCGCCCCCCACCCCACCCCCTGCACGCCCTATGTGTGCCCATCGGACGGTGACGGCCTCCCGTCTGTCTCGGTGGGCACAGATCAGTGATAAGGGTGCCGTAGCCGCCGGCACATTACCGCCACTATCCACCGCACAGTATCGCCTATCCCCCGACAATCAGTCTGGAGCCAGCGCTACCGTGCCCGAGCTAATTGTGCGTAAGCCTAGAAGCCTTGTTGAAAGGGCAACACTGTTGAAACAATGGGATTACATTATAGCGGAAGCAAGCCTGGCTAGGAAAGGCAATAGATGAAATTACAGAAACAACTTTTAATAGGATATAAAAACATTTCTTCACTCTTGGAGTAGAACACGCGGCCACTTAATGACACACAATACGAGAGGACCTGTCCTCGAAGTGTTAAGGGGTTTTGGGCGACACTTTGCCTAACTGTGCGACGTTTCTTTTTTGTAGGAGATGTATTTGCTTGTGCGGCGAGGTTATTGGCGAGTGGTCTGGAGAAAGGCTAAAGTTTCGGGCTCACATCCTGTTGACTTCTGCGCCCTGTACTTGACTTCGTTTGAAGTTAGTCAATGTTGCACGAGCCAGGTAGGCTGTCTTGTTTATTTTGATATAGAGCCAGGCCCTCTCTCTCTAGGCAGGCGCCCAAGGCCACCTCACCCATTCAGATCGTGAATGAGGTCAGAGAGAAACAGAAAACAGGCGGAAAATAGCCCCTTAAGATGGGTGGTCGGGCCCTGAAGTACGCACGGGTCAAAAGTTAAAACAACACTCGAGTCTGGAGAGGAAGTATTGTGTAGGGGGCGCCACGGACGGTTTAGGTTTCAGCGACTACTATCTAACACGGGATGTCTTTCCTCGCGTCCTAAGACCACAAATTTGGCCCCCAGCTCTCAGCTTTCGGGCCGAGTTTGGCGTTCAGGTGCCAAGGGCGATGATAACGATAAAACTTGACGTTGGTATTTTAAGTAAAAGTCGTTTGCCAAGAGCCGAGTAATTGATGGAGTGTAACTCGAGCTGAGCACCCGATATGTAGCACTCGGCTTGTACATTCTCTGTAAGCTGTACATTACTTTATACTTCACTTAAACCCTTAATTGATAGTGTAATGGGCCAGAGGTTGTCTACTATGTACACCCTGCGCGTCGCCACCAGACCCCGTTGTTCAAACATAAACCCGAATGGAGTCCTCAGGAGACACGGAAACTGTTCGGCACGCTCGGCGGCCGGCCCCCCTCTCCACTGCCGTCTCCTTCTTTCACTCAGCGCGGTGGTTCACCCCGTAATTTGTTTAAGTCGTGTGCTGTTTCCAAAATTCTACCTTGCCCCGAAGGTGGTTGACTGTCTGGGAGTGAATGGTTAGACAAATATTGATATTTGGTTTGTAACCTTAGATTCGGAATGCAGGCTATTACTGAGATATAGCCCCTCCAAGTACCTGTCTCTTCCAGCCCAACCTTCAGCGCCTTCACGCTCCTTTCAGAAATCAAGGGTAGTGCGTCGTTTTCAAGGCGACGTTCAGGAAAATTCCCGACGATTTTTGTGCATGCAGATCCGTCCGCAGACAGAGCGCCGGTGTCCACATGTTTTGTTTTGTTTTTATCTCTTACATACTTGCAATGGTGCGTGGTTATATCCTGAGCCATTGTTGGTGGCGCCAAGCTGGTGGTAACGATAGCTGGCGCTAATGACTGCGGAGGCTACCCGAGTTTACCTGGTCCCCGCCGCTTCTGTCTTCGCCGGCAGGTAATGGAGGGGTACGGCGGCGACGCTACACCGCGACCCGACAGACGGCTCAACAAGCCCGCGCCGCGGTGGTCCCACGTCTGGGTGGGCCGTCCCTGCGACTCGACAGCAATGCTTCTCTTCACCCTCACTGAACATTTGCCTCATGATTGGAAGAAAAAGCCCGGAATAAATTGATTATGGGTTCTGTTCTATTTCAGCGTCACATTTGCACTGACTCCGGCGACGAGAAGGTCGCAGATAAAAGTCCTCCCATGGCTCGTCCAACTGCAGATGGAGTAATTGCGCATTGACAAACAGAATGACACTTACATGCAGTACAGAAAAGACACAGAAAAGGCTGAGAACTTTCCCGAACACATTCAACTTTTGCCATTGATTGAAAAGAAGCTTTCTCGCAAACACTGTGTCTCATAACACTTTTCTTAAACAAAGATTTTAATTCCATGCGTATAAAAGAATGAGTAATTCATCGAACTCGCTGCAAAATGTTTTAATGAAGTTGTGCAACAAACCATTCATTCATTTATCCATTGAAGTAAAAGTCACACTCTTAGTCATTTATCACTGAGTTCGGTTCTTTTGAAAAATATCGAAACATGTACTTCTTTACATAAGGCGTTTTAAAATTCCTCTTAAAGACAAATCTTCATTTGGAAGAAGTATCCCCAGACACCTGGGTAGTTTGCTGAGTTCACCGTCCCTCCTTAAGTAGATGACGGAAGGTGATAGCTCGTCTGCTGAGTTGGAAAATGCCACTTTGTAAGAAATGGCATAGCCGCGGGCACCTCACACTGAGAAGACACCACAACAATGTCCAAACGACTTTTCCTTCATTTATGACACTTTTTTTAGCTGCAGACGGCCCTTAATTCTCTAACTGCATTGTCTAGTGACCTCTGGTTACAATGTACCTTTCGACTGCAGATGTTGCCACAAAAGAGGAAAATGCAGAACTACAAGGATGCAACGAATTTTCTAACACGGCGATGATTATTTACAGTTACATTTAAACATTGGAAATCAACCGTGATTGGAGGATGACACGTCAGACAACTACAACAAAACGCGAAGGGCTGAAATCACTAACATCAAGTTATGCTTTTGCGCTTTTGTTCTTCATTGGCTTTTTTAATAGCCTTTTGATTTAAAAGAAAAAGCTTCAAGATGCATAAACAATTAAGTCAGAGAAATTCAACAACTGATTGTTGTGAGAATCGTTACATTTCAACCGTTTATAATGAAATCAAAGCTGAAAATGCTACAGAGTCCACGCCAGTTCCACACGACAGAAGTTGCTAGCGTGATGGATTGAAACTTAATGAGCCCTAACAGTGACAGAAAATCACTCCATGATTACTGTGATTATCGGGAAATAATCCAAGGCCGTGGAGTGTTGTGAGTACGCACTGAATCACCTGCTCTGCGTGGGGAGAAAATAAGGCCACATGTCATCTGGACACACCTTTAAACACCATTGTGGGCTACACAAGAAAATAGTGTTAATCGTTTCCGCCAGTCCAACAGAAACAATGGTTGCTAACTGTAACACTAGTTCACTTTTATCCGCGGGTTTACCTATATCCGTTGCATCTAGAAACGGGATATTTAGGAATATCATGTCGACGGATTGTTGTGTGCCTAATTGATTTTTTTTTCAAATCAGAGCAGTTTGAAACCACTGTCCGTTGACACGATATTCTCAAATATATTGCATTTAAAATCAACGGATATAGATTACTGGCATTATAACGTTTTACAGGAATATCTTGGACAAAGTGATTGTACAGTGCACGTGTTGATAATGTTTTCAGTTTATCCAGGTTCTAAACCGTCCATTGGACAACATATTGTTTTGTAGATGAATGAAAATCTGAATAGACATATACAGATATTTGGGGTAAACCGAGAAATGTCAGTGTGAGATAGCTAATGTGTAAGGTCGGCTAGCACGCCACATGTAGAAGCCATTTTCACTAGCTATAGGTGGAGGCCGATATTAGCTAACAGAATTGGATATGTATAACATATGACTTGAATGATTGTATATGTGATGTCTTATGCGGTGACTCTGATATGTGAAAGTATGATATGAAACATAATAAAAACACAGAAATTTCAGAAAGGTTTTTTTATGAATCAAATTCGTTTGAACTTCTAACGATATTTTGCTTCGATCAACGATCATTTGCCGGTGCAATGACCGAGTGGGCAGAGTGTTCGCCTTGCATTTGGTAGGTCGTGAGTTCGCTCCCCAGCCGAGTCATACCAAAGACTTTAAAATTGGTACATGCTGCTTTCTCTGCTCAGCACTCAGCATTCGGGATAGAGGATGGAAGTTGAACACACACCACTACCAGTGGACTAGCCCCCTACTGTAGTGATTGCACAAAGCTGTGTGGCCCAGGGCTACTGAAATGGAGATGGGCGCCGCCCCATGTGCCATCTTTTCTTTTGAACGATCATCGCAACAGGGCATAGACACATGATAATATTAGTCTTCCTTCTATAACTTACATGTAGATTTACAGCGAGAATCGGGAAAAATTACTTTCTCATGAACATTTCTACTGAGTTTTGAATCACATGCTATTTTACAATACATTTAGCGCTTGGTAGAGTTTTATTTTTGTCTTACTTTCTTTTCTTCTGTTTTGTGCCATGGATGGAATGGGCAGGGCACCTGTCAAATCTCACGAGACCCGCTCACGAGACCGACGACTGGAAATATGGCGTGTTCTTGAAACTGTCCACACCTAGAGCGGGGCAGATCGCCGTGTCTCCTCCTTGTTTAGTCCGAGAAGCTATCTCAGAATAAACAGATAAATCATTCATCGAAACATCGAGTCACGCCGTAGGTTTGAACCAATGGTGGGAGGGGGGCTTGACTGGTGGTCTTGTATTGTACCGGAAAGAGTACAATGTGGAGTGTAAACCAAAGATGAAGGGTCGGCCGGGAGCAGAGACCAGGTCTTTCTGTGACAAACAATATGTCTCTGATTGCTGAGAGAAGTGATGGTACCAGGTCAGTTATTACAGTAACAAGGCGTGAATAAAGACAGATGGCCTTGACTCTCTTGACTTTGGATCAGGAGGTAGGAACGTTTTTTTTCGCCACAAGAACGCAAGAAAGAAATGATAAATTTCTACTCGTACTATGGAAGGAGATCTTAATTTGTAGCTAGTTATTTTGTACCACCAGACTAAGCAGCTAAAATGTGACACAAAACTGGCTAGTAAATGATTTGCGTTTGCGATTGGTTTAAAGCTGCCCCGAACATCTGAACATGGACTCAGTCCTGTTATTACATGTACTGTATTTTGCATTGGTCTGTGAGGAAAAGGGCCATGGCTTAAGCTCTTATCACACATTTAGGACACCCTCATACGTTTTTTATCCCGACCACTCTCCAACGTAAGATTGGGAGTAGCCTGGAATCCATCTTGTTCTAATACCTCTTCGCTTCTCTGATTGCACCCAAAAAGATTCCAGAGTTTGAATCGTCAAATTTTTACTTAATGGTCATCACGTAAAAAGACCTGAAGGCCACTAAAGGTTACGGATTACATTGTAACTGTAACAGAATCTCTTCGCCCTAGGTCAGAAACATCATGATTGAGACCAGCCCAATTGCTCACTATGAGTGAGGACTAACTGACCCAATAGGCGAAGCAGGGGTTACGAGGGCTGCTCGGGAGATTCCCCTACCCACACGGGACCATTTATCGTTCTATCCGAGGGACGGCCCTAGCCGAAGCTAGGTACTCATTTTCACCTGAGTAAAGTGTCACACGAATAAACTCCGTGGTCTGGAGAAGGTCTGAAGGCCATGGTCAGCTATGTGCGACAGAGACGTAAGCTAAAACTGACGGTTATATGGACAATAGAATTACCCATTGACGGAATCTCCATCACTTGGTACACGTACCTTTACATAACTTTGCATACACATACAAGATGGGTTTTCTGAACGCACAAGAGTTATTTTGGAAAACTTTAACTATAGTTACCTGTTTATGGTACGTTTGTATGGAAACCGCATTATGAAAGTGACAATAACCAATTTCAAACAGTGCTAGTTGATCATTTTTCGTTAGATTTAAAGTTTATGCTTCATGTATAACGGTGCGTACATATATTTTACGCAGTTTCTATGCTAAGCTAGATTCTGTTCAAGTATTTGCCTTCGTTTTTAAGTACACATATACATATATATATAATGCATTTCATTTGTCAATGTTCACATTACAGTTCCGAAAGAATCAAACTTTTCCTTGAAATCTACAAAAATTTCCAAAGCTTTTATAATCTTACCGACGAACAAAAATCCATCTTCTTGCTTGAGTCGTCCAACCCCTTTATATATGAAAATGTTGGATAATTCATCTTCTACTGCATACGGAAAAGAAGTCAAACCCATCAATTAGCTTAAGTAGAAATTGATTTAGTTTAGACGTTATTCCCTTTTTATTTATCTATGATTATCATTTCTCTTCTTTGTTAAGTATGTTTATGTATACCACTACTACCTTACCCTGTATGCAATTAGCCCTCGGGCATGAATTTGCAATAAAGATTATTATTATTATATATTGAGGATGTTTGGATGTTCAGTAATATCTAAGATTCTAAAAGTTGTTCATACTTTATGGTGGTATGGCGGCTTTGAAAAGGTGTCCTTTGACACCTGTTCCGCCATACCCTCCATTGTCATTGTATATGGAAATCCTAATGAATAGATGAATAAATGAATACTGTTGCAGAGACAACAAAGTACAGTTGCAACAGGGTCCCTAATTTTAGGGTCTTTATAATACGTTGACTTTGCAGAGTGAGCTACACAGCTTCAAGCTATTTGTCATGATTCGGAAGAGAGACGTGCCTTGCTCAGTAACTAGAGCCACAAACCAAAACAGTAAACACTCAAATACACGTCATACCACAAGGAGTACAGGAAAGAAAACATCCTTGTGTACGGTGGGAAAGAAAATTTTCAAAACCGTTTTACATGTTTCTAAAACAATCCACATAAATCGCAACACTTAAGTGGTTTCCGTCTCCCAGAACAATGACACATACAGGTATGACAGTGACACAAAAGGAAACAAAAGGAAAGAAGAAGACATCAGTTGACTGTTACTCATGGAATGCCCACACAACAAAACTTGAGTACTTCTCGTGCGGTTTTCCCGTGAATGGTTGGTGACTTTGCAATGTGTTTTGTTTGTGACAGAAAATCTACGCATGTCTTACTTTTTCTTTACATGTATTTCCTTTTTTTACCTTTTGTATATGCGCCTGTCTGTGTGGCGCAATGGCCAGAGTGTTGGAGTCAGAATCAGAAGGTCCTGAGTTCTAAACTCGCCATGCCCCTGCCCCCATGACGGTGGAGTGACGCCCACCGAGCCTCACGGCTGATCTGTCTAAAGGTGCCAAAAAACACCTACGGATTTGGTGTTGCCAGTGTGTCAACATCTGCACACTTGCCACTGAGACCCGTGAATTTTTTTATATTTTTTTATATGCGCCTTCCACTGAGTCAATCCAAATGTAAAAGTATGGATTCTCTTTTCTTGTAATATTGTTGAGCAAAACATTCTATCCATGCAAGCGAATGATGTCAGATATGATGTTTGTTGTTAGTTTTTCTTGGTAGCAATATACAAGTGCGATACCCTCGACAAAAACATAAACCTAACTCCTCTTGTGGGTTTGTATTCCGTGTACTTCCCCTCACAAAGTCTCTGATAAACCCTGCTTAAAACAAGAGTGATTGACGTGTGCTAATCTTCTCCTGCTGTCTGTAATCTTTGACACCGAAGAACGGAAAGTTACAACATTTCAACTTTAAGTTCAACAAAGGCGATAGTAAGACCGCGAGTTTCCGCAACGAGATATATACTACGGTTTTCCGTTTCGTTTCCCGCCACTTGTACCCAGATACGGGACCACACAGAACTAGAGTGGTCCCTGCGAAATGTTAACGACGGGGTTGTGGTGGAGACATTTGTGTGTGTCTGTTTATGTATGGTCCGCTCTCTCTCTCTCTCTCTCTTTCTCTGTCTCTCTCTCTCTCCCTCTGTCTGTCTCTGTCTGTCTGGCCGTCTCTCTGTTCGTTTCTGTCTGTCTCTCTCTGTCTGTCTGTCTGTCTTAGTTTGTCTCTTTCTCTGTCTGTCTGTCTGTCTCTCTCTGTCTCTCTCTCCCTCCCTCCCTCTGTCTCTGTCTGTCTGTCTCTCTGTCTCTCTGTCTCTCTGTCTCTCTCTGTGTCTCTCTCCCTCTGTCTCTGTCTGTCTGTCTCTCTGTCTCTTTCTGTCTGTCCGTCTGTCTCTGTCTGTCTCTTTCTGTCTGTCCGTCTGTCTCTCTCTCTGTCTCTCTCTCTCTCTCTCTGTCTGTCTCTGTCTGTCTCTCTATCTGTCTCTCTGTGTCTCTCTCCCTCTGTCTCTGTCTGTCTGTCTGTCTGTCTCTCTCTGTCTCTTTCTGTCTGTCCGTCTGTCTCCCTCTCTCTCTCTGTCTCTCTCTCTCTCTGTCTCTCTCTCTCTGTCTCTCTCTCTGTCTCTCTATCTCTAGATTTGTGGAATAAGGCATAATGATTCTTTCCACTAGACAGCGATCCTTGAGCGACCGCAAATCGACCCAAATTGAATTTGTATCACACTCTATTCCACAAATGGAATATGACAAAATATCTAAAACTATGATTTAAAATAAACAAAACAAACAAAATGTAAACCAGTTTGTTCTTTATCTTTAAAATTCTTTGAGCGATGTGTTAAGTCCAGATGAGAGTGTTATTTCCGATAGCTATCAATTTTAGGAGGTAAAAACAACATACTACTTCACATTATAAGATTAAGTACTCACTAGTCCCAAGTGCATTAAAAGCATCCAGTATTCTTCTCAGTCTATGACTGAAAACAATGTGTCTGTCTGTCAAGACTTTACATACAGATTACCAAAGCATTTTAAGGGGCGATAAGAAAAAGTCATCTTGTTATGTCTTCTTTAATATCTTGTGACCAACTAGCCTTCTTGGTGTACTTATTGCCGCTCATCATCATTTATGCCGAAAATATTCATAATATAATGAAGTAAATGGCTACACGTACACGTGCATGGGAAGGGTCTGAGTGGGTTTTGTGACTATCATATTGTTTTACAAACACAGGTTACGTAATTCACCACAACTGGCATTCCACACAAAAAAAGCCGACTGTTTATGTATTCATTAATAACTTTTCCTTAAAATCTTTTATCACCTTACCGACCGACCAACAAAAATCAATCTTCTTACTTAAGTCGTCCAACTCCTTTATATATGAAAATGTTGGACAATTCATCTCCTACTGCATGCGGAAAAGAAGTCAAACCCACCAAATAGCTTAATTAAGTATAGCTAGATTTAGTTTAGACGTTATTCCCTTTTGATTTATCTATGAATATCATTTCCCTTCTTTTTTCAGTATGTTCATGTATACCACTACTACTTTACTCTGTATGCAATTAGCCCTCGGGCATGAACTTCCAATATAGATTATTATTAATACATTGATATCTATTGGAAAATAGGACTCCCTTCTGGAGTTAAGTGTCCCTTTAAACGTTGGTAGGTTGGTTAAACGTTGGTCGTTGAGGGGTTGCAGCATCTTGTGGAAATGTTGGTACATGGTGTGACGCTGTGCCCTTGGGAAAGGCACTTAACACGACCTTCCTCACTTCACCCAGGTGTAAAAATGGGTACCTGACTTCGGTCAGGGAGGTAATAGAAAAGACTAACTTCTGTCTGTACCGTGTATGTGGCACTGTTGATATATAAGTTACAAAACTTGAGTGCAGTGTCACATTGTCCTCGTCTGTCCAAAAGCAAAATAGAAAAAAAAAGATGTTGGTGTAAAGAGACTCCTCGCCAGGGCGTACGTTGTTATCGGCAGAGGCATCAGTCTGTACCGCCAGTCTGCCGGGCTATGGTGACGTCTCCCCTGGACAACAACAGACAACGAGAACGCATTAGCACCCGTGTTTGCCGAGCTCAACTTACTTCTCATAATACACGAATTTACAACCGTGTGTAGTATAGGGTACGGCCGTGGATTCAAGCAAAAACCAGACATACAACTTAACGGCATCTATGTTTGAATACGGATAACACGAAGGCTTGGCGTTTTATAAAAGTATAGCGAAATGGTGATGATCAAAATCGTGGTGATGTACCTATACAAACAGCGATTATGTGAAAAATAAAGAAATAAGCAAATTTTGATGTAGGTTTGATTTTCTTTGCTGTTGGGCCATTCTATGGATAACATACTAGGCAGACCTCAAAGATAATAAGATAGGAAAAAAACAAGATGGGTAAAAAAAACAAGGATAAATTTTGAAAATAGACACCATAAACATTGTAATAAAAATTGAAGCAACAAAACATGGTATTACAGCTATTTATTTATAAAGTCAAGATCTAGAAGTGCACTGGTGTAGTAAAAGTGACACTAGTGTGGTAGATCGGTACCAAGTTGTATTAGCTTCACGTATGGTTTCCATATAGTGGTGCCACGATTACAAATAGTTTCACTTGTACAACTACCTACACTTCTTCAAGTACAATCATTAGGCACATCATATCTGTCCATTTCGGTACTCTTTCTCATCATGTTCACCATCTCCGGAGGGTAAAAATTTCTTGCCCTTTCGAAATCAGGCGCTGATGTCATTCATAAAATTTACTTTCCGTGGCCTTTGCTTGCATTTAAAAATGGTACACGAAAAAATCAAATCGCACAAAAAAATCTTTGAAGGAAAACAAAACAAAACACAAACAATTAAGCAGATCAACATCTCCTCAGAAGTGAAAGTTGGCTTAACTTTATCTATTAGTGGGTTAAACAGGCACTTCACTTAATCCTTTAAGTGAGAATTTGTCCTCGCTAAATTCGGCCCGAGGAGAGGAAAAATAGCGACATGTCTCTTTTCATCGGCCTCAATGGCAGCAAAAGTGTCTCCAACAAAGACAATGCTGTGCAACCCGGTGGTGATAGAGTACTTTCCCGCGCAAGAGTTGTTCCAGAAGGACTTGGGCAAATAAAGGAGCGGGTATTTCAACGTTTTAAACCGTGCGGTGCTGATAACGCATCTCCAGACCGTGGGAAAAGACTCTGTGTGGGTCTCTGTGTGACGTGCAACATAAACAACGGGAACGCTCCAATCGTACGTACACCATCGTCTGAAGCGCACTGAAAAACGATGACAGTTTAACACTGATCTACAGAAAGATTTTACAACCTTTATGTTTGTCTAGATGAGAAGAAAATGCACTTTCAGAACAAGCAACAGGAATCGCCATCGTAGAACGTTGTCTGACAAGTCTGAAGTTGACTGAAGAAAAGTACGTTTCCACTAGTACTAGTGCTAGTGCATTAGACATGTCATCTTTAGGTTCGTCACAATAAAAGAGAAACTGCGTTTCCTACTGTGACAAGCAGAATGAACAAAAGACGTAATGCTCGTCGTAAAACATCGTCTGGTAGTGACTGAAAAGAAGTTAATCTATCCAGTCAATAAACACTGAATGTTTAAATTAAAGTTTTCACACAATTTTCATCCTGAAATTTGTCTACATGAAAAGGAAAGGCATTTCCCTACTGTGACAAGAAGAACAAACAAAACTTTAGTGAAAGTCTAAAGTAAAATCTCAGACGCAAGGTACAAGAAACGTATAACATTAGGAAACAGTATTATAGGACTTATGCCCCCTTTAACTCCAGGGCAGTGCTCTCGCCTCGCTCTCTCTGCGACGTAAAATGTGACAAACCACTCAACAGATTGTATAGGAAAAAAAAGAATATTTTCGTTCCAGCTTATCCCAAATGCTCTCGTCTTCAAACAGCAGAATTTTCGCATTTAACATCTATACATCCATGTGAAAAAACACCTACATGTACTAATACTTACCGCTATAAGAACACAGATAATGTATGTAGTTCCCACATGTAGTCGGAGAAAGAAAAGGCGAAGTAAAACAAGATGGGAAAAAAACACAGGATATCTGACGTTGTAAGACCATTTGTAGCGACAAAACATAGTATCCCAACCAACTCTTTTATTTCTGTATTCGAGAGGTACACAAAGTGGCACTAGTGTGGTAGACTGGAGTCACTTTTCAAGTTAATAACTACATAAAGTCATAGTTACCACATTGGCGCCTACCTACCTACCTACCTACCTCTTTTACCTCCAGATCGTTGGGGGTACAAGGTAGACATGAAGATAGAGAGTTGTCTCCATGCCCTTCATTCCCTTGCCAGGGTGAGTCTTTCTTGCAGATTGAGGGAAGACCATTCCGTGATTGGCACCACTTTTACTAAACTAGTAAGGCGACCGCAATGGCTATATCTACGTCACCAGTGCCACTACAAGTACAGTCAAGATTACCACATGATATATTTTCTTACTTTTGTAGCGTCATGTTCATCATTTTTTTTATTTCAAATCAGGCAAAAACTAATGACTGAGCTGATTTCATTCATTAGATTTACTTGCTGTGGCCTAACAAGACGAAAACAAGTCCTGTAACGTTGTCTAGCTATTGTTGACAGTTCACTTTTCCACTGACTATTATCTTACATTGTAAATTGTTCCATAAGGAACGAATTGTGCTTTATATATACTATATCATGAAAGAGTTCCCATACTTGGAACATCTTAATGCAACGGATAAATTTCTATTTTTGATGCGCCTAGATAAACCCTGTATATTAAACATTATCTGTTCTTATATATACACTTGTACAAAGAAGCGAGAAGATGTCAACGATCCTGTTAGCTTAGCACCTTCAAAACGTTAAATTGTATCTTGTTGTCTATGCATATGTCTGTTGTGTCTGTTATCAGTGACCTGTACCTAGCCCGTCGAGGCATGAATGTACAATAAAAGTCTTTCATTTATTCATTTATTGATAGTTCCAAACGATTCATCAGCCTGACTGAACGCCCAGAGTCCCACGTAGGCACATTGTGTTCTGTGACAGTGCTGAATACGTTAAGCCTATGGCATGTTTTGTCTAACCCCAGAAACCTAACCTCTGTGCGAAGTGCAGGCATACTTTAACTGCATTTACAAATTAGGGTAGCCATTGAAAACTGCTCAAATTGTGGTTGAAGGTTCTCCAGAGTGTACTTGTAGCTTTGCAAAATGACCAAGAAGCTGTATGTAGTGACTAGTAGTGTGAAGTGGCCTTGAATGGCACACTACACACCTACGTGAAGGAGCTATGACATCACTTGAGCCAAGCTTGTGCAGCCTTTTCCTGTGCGATTCAATGGAAAGAAGACGAAATAAACATTTTCGACGGACGCAATGAAGGCGCAAATTAACAGGACGTTGACCGATTTAAAAAAGTTGAATATATTTTTCATTGATAAAAGTTTCCTCGCTACACAGTAAATATACCATTGTGCTGGAATGCCTATGCTACAAATGTTACAAATAATATCATTGCATCTCAGTTCCGTCTTTGCATTCATTCCAAAAAAGTCTATCGACCATAAACTGATTAACGTATGAAACCAAACCATGCCCAGCATTTCATAGTGTTGAACTATTCCAAATTTGCCATGTACTTGTTGAGTTAAATTTCATTATACTATATCACATTATACTGGTTAGTAAGTGAGTCTACTGAGAAAGTACGCGATTTCATTTCTTTAATTTTCAGTGTGTTAAGGTGGGGTCACACCTGTGTATATATCTATGTCCGTATGAGGCGCGCATGAGGCGCCTCCACCAGGCTCCACAGGTCGCTGGAAAAATGAAAGAAATTGGACAAACGTAAACAGGTAACATGTCAGACGAGTTAGCTGGGTCTCTAACCATACTTCTCGGTCAGCTAACTCATCTGACATGTTATGTATCTATATTTGTCTAATTTGTACTATTTTTCACGCGACCTGTGGAGCCTGGTAGAGACTAAGAGCGTCATACGCACCTCAAACGGACTTGAATACATACGCAGGTGTGACCCCACCTTTACAACTCAATAGCATGAGCGTCAAGTGCTCTCTTTTGTTCGGTTTAAATGATTGCTTTCTTAGTCTTTTTCTTCTTCTCCTGTCATGAACCAATCAGTATTTACAACTGTCAGTAACATCAGCATAATGGCTGTTACAGCAAATTTGAACGAAATATATTATCTATATTATACTACAGCAAATATGAACAATTTTTATGTTTGCGAAAATACCACACCTTGTCGCTCACACTATCCTGGCTGGACTATCAGATTGTTTGTTTGTTTGTTTGTTTGAACCTTTGTTTATTCATGAGAAGCTCAAATCGGCCAGCAGGCCGCTTTTCATTGAGGTCATGAGGGAGGTAAGGATCAGATAAAATATAATACAGATACGGATTACGTTTATGAAGGTTAGACATCCAGGTAAGCAATATTCAAATACAATTCAATCTCTACAACTGGATAAAAACGGATATTTACTTCCGGACGTTTCGGATTACATTGAGTACTATTAGATTCATCAACCTATATCACTACACATACATGGTACAAAACATATAGTGGTGCAGATGGCTCAGTGTTCATAGTCCGTGTCCGTTCGTTTTGGTCAATTACTTTTAGATTGGTGCATTTCTGACCTATCTTACCACAGTTTTACCCCAGGTGCAACAGGCAAAGCGATGAAACAGGTGCTGAATGATAAAGGTGGGGAATTTTCCTTTGATCTGAATAAGACGAAAAAAACGTACATGTAGATATATTATCATGTGTGTTTGCCTTTATAGCATTGCATTTGTGATAGGTTGTCGGTGACCAGGTACTAGTACATACCATATTATATTGTTGAAGAATGTCGCTCAACTCACATTAACGATTGTTTAGATTATCCTATTACTGGGCGGAGCGCTGATCTCTTAAATTACTTTCGAGTCAACTTATTGTTAACTTAGCCACTCAAAAGTATACTTACAATTCTCTCTTGTCACAAAAACACAAAGAAATACAAAAACCCGGGATCTCACTTGTGTCACTAAATCCATCTACAATGTATTCGTGTGCAACCATTTTGTTTAGCTTGTAAAAGATTATCGAGGTCACTGAGCTTACGTTTCTCTTTTGCCTTTTAATAACATTATTAGATCTCTAAATACTAGTTTGGATAGACGACATTCTGGTAGAGAAAACTCAATAACATGATTTGCTATGCTTCGGAGTTTGATTCAAAGGAAAAGCTGCACACGGCCGACCTACACACCTGTGTGAACTGATACCGTTTACATACATGGGACTCGCCTCTTCTTTTCTTACGCCGACCACCCCCCTCCCCATTGACTCTAGCTTGGAGAATGGCGCTAGCTACCGTATGACCTTGAGGACGGGACGATTTAGGATCCCTTCCGTTGGTCAATGGTTGTCTTGTTCTCCGCGCTTGGCCGTGAGACGCGATCCTGGCCGCCATGACGGAGGTCCATCCATCATGGCCGTGATGTCTGCCTGCCAGTCATGGCGGCGGCTGGGCGGGACCCCTCAGACATTGTCCAGTAACCTTATACTTCCCCAAACAACCCATTTGGGGGGAGACAAGAATTTGGAAAGTAGATATGGGTCTAGAGAACGCTAATTTAGATGACAAAGATTGTCAGATAACCGTGTGGTTTTACTTTGTTTTCAGCT
>NC_049982.1:32637862-32638712 GCF_000003815.2 Branchiostoma floridae
TTCCCCCTTCCCGTAAGGGTCATGCCTCCTCGTAATTTAGAGCTCGCAGACTCGTCGTCCGATCGAATCGCGCCTAATGTGAGGGGGGTATAAGAACGCCCTGCGACCGAGCAACTTGAAACGAAGCTCATAGATGAAAAAAAAAACTTCATCAAAAATCATTTTACAATATGTATGTTTTCATGTCTTAGTGATATACTTTTGCGTTTTACATGATATTAAAATTATTAATTCAAGGCTTACGCAAATCCTATCAAGGTCGTGGCGAGGTCGGAGTGCGGAAAGGAGGATGAAAGAAAAAAGAAGATACGTTTGGCGGAGAGCGTATGCAAAAGAAAGTAATATAAAGTAATAAAATATTCAATATTTCATATATAAACCCTACTCACAAATGCATTGCGACTTATCGTTTGTGGCTGCTGCGATATAAGTCCAATCTGGAAAAGACCTTACCTTAGACCTTACCTTATCTGGAAAAGAAAATCGAATTTTCAGAAATCGAATTCTTTCGTTTTGAGACATGCATTTTCCTGTTAAGAGAGGGGAATAGTGCAGACATAGCGTGAAATATGAAGAAAGGGTAAGGTGTAATCCTCAATCTTTTCTGATGAAAAATTGCATCAATCCACTCACAGACGATAGTATATAGCAGAACCCGCACGTTTCATATAGGCATGGGGGTCCCGGAGTGTTCCGGCGGGCACCCCGTCATTTTTCTTTAAAACAATTTCCACCTTCCTAGGTTCGTCTCCGGCAGACACCCGTCAGATGTAAGAGAAGGTAATGTGCAGACATAGTGTGAAATATGAAAGATTACACCAGTAAGGTGTAATCCTTAATCTTTTCTGAT
>NC_049982.1:32638875-32655724 GCF_000003815.2 Branchiostoma floridae
TAAAAGTGTGACTGAGAGGACAACGAGACACAGGAAGTGTAAAAAGATTCGTTTCTCTTCTACAGAAATCGTTACGTTGAGGGATCTGTCAAATTTTAGGTCGCAGAGAGAGCGTGGCGAGAGCGAGCGCCGTCCTACTGGAAAGGGGGTATAACTGGAGACTCTATGTCCTAAATATGAAGTTCCTATCACGGGTGGATGGAATTTAGAATGATGTCACGGGACTTACTAGCTTGCAAACCTGTGTACTGGCATCGATGTGTGTCAATCTTATGAACATTAGTGGGCTGTGCAACATACAACATGTGCAGACTATCGGCTAGTTCACTTTTTAGTGGTATTTAGTGACTTAATATTGCAGGATATGGAATCCATTGTCACGGGAAAAATGATCAACCTTCTCAAGTTTCCCATGAGCAGATGACCATGAAGACAAATAATAAATTATTACTCGAGAGGCGCTTACAAAGACATGTCAATATTAGTACCCAGAACAGCTACAGTCAGAACGTATTCGTTCATACAGGAGAAAAATAAAAACATCTGAATAACTATAACGGCCGAGAAGGTAGGCATAAATTCATTTTTGTGAAACAAAAATACTATTACTACTGTGTCAACATCAGCTATTCTAAATTTATTCCACCTCTCTTCTTTTTTTAATGTGCACACGCCACAGACATAGTCCTTTTGTTAGCAGGCTAAATAAGCATCGTTAAAAGGGGAAATGCGATTTTAATGTGTTTTTTACGAGCTCGAGACTCCGTTGGTTCATTCATACTCAATTTTAAAAGTTCATCTGTGCCCATTATACATCGGTTTACCTTGTATTGCGTGACCGTTACATGTACTTTTGCACCTAAATACCATGTAACATGCCCACCAAGGGTTATAAGACTCACATGCACGCAAAGGTTACAACATTGTGCGTGTTATTAATTCATGACATTGTGCTCACATATACAGGTAATTTCCCATTACTTTGTAGCAAAGTAAAAGAAACATCTATCACAGGAAAAATTCAGTGTTTATCTTTCTGCATCTTTGAAAAGACTTGTAGCTGTACGGTTCTACAAAATATGTTAACGGTTAGTATACGGTTCTATACGAACGAAGCTGTATGTCTAAAATATCATCTTAAAACCTAAAAGGCGTTTTTAAAGGAATGCAATTTTAGATGATACAGTCAAACCTGTCTATAGCGGCCACTCAAGGGACCGGACAAATGTGGTCACTATAGACAGGTGGCCTCTGTAAAGAGGTGGTAACTTGTAGATAAAGTACCCAAGGGACCGACAAAAAGTGGCCACTATGGACAGGTGGCCCCTCTGTAGAGGTGGCCCCTAATACAGGTTTGACTGTATTTCATTTTGCGCACCCGCATACCATATGCTTTTATGTAGTAATGCCGTCTAAGCTCAGAAATATTCTGTTTTTAAATCAGCTTTTTCTTGGACGAAAATTGTACCAGCATGTTCGCAGGTGTTGTCTAATACCTTCTGAAATTGAACTATTTGCTAAAATCTACAAATGACATCCTTCTTAACGTCCATTTTTTGCGGCATTATTTCAATTACATATTCTACTGCAAATGTGCAACACTAGTTCACCTTTGTCCGCGGGGTAACCTATATACGTTGCTTTTGAAAACTTCAGGCATATCAAGTCGACGGTGCAATATTTTGCAGCATTTTGAGCATTTTTCAATCTTTTGACGATTTGAAACCACCGTCCTTTGACTTGATATCTCAACTTTAATGTTTCTAAAACAACGGATATTGGTTACCCCGCGTTTAAAGGCAAACTAGCCTTGATATCAAATGCTGGAGCCTGTCTGTCATTAATTTCCATAACATTTGATTGATTTGATTTGGACAACTACAAACGTTCTAAGACAATAGCATTGGGATTTTCAACATAATAAGTTACGATGTCCATAGATGAAGATCTGACGTCATCTGACAAAGGGACTTCTTCTGTTTCAGAATCCCATGTGATTCTCTGTACACAAGGCTGTCATCTTATACACAAGGATTTATCTCGATGGACCTGAAGTGCAAATTCAAATACATCATGACATGTGACAATCCCTGCATGACAGATATAGGAAAATATATCAAAGAAGGTTTAGACATTAGAAATTCCTCCAATGATTGTAAAAGCCTCCAATAACTGTAAGAAACTTATCCCACACTACAACTTCTGTATTAGTTAGATAAGCGTTAAGTTATAGAACT
Organism: Branchiostoma floridae; assembly: GCF_000003815.2. Lineage (NCBI taxonomy): Eukaryota > Metazoa > Chordata > Leptocardii > Amphioxiformes > Branchiostomatidae > Branchiostoma > Branchiostoma floridae. The sequence continues at coordinate 32,641,113 of NC_049982.1, forward strand.
GTAGTTATGTAGATGCCTTACTTTGTACCCCGTACAATTGTTGTGCAATAAACTATATATATGTGAAAGTCAGAGTGGTGTACGTGCGTGTGGACACTGAAAATACCCGGTCTTAGTTTACTCATCCGAGCATTCCGTGTTTTGGCCCATTTCAGTACCAGACGATTACATTATTTGTGAAACGCTTATACGTTGAGATTGTATGCTAGATGTCAAAGTTACATGAATAATAAATCATGTGCTATTCATATCCGTATGCAATTTCTTGGTGCAATTTGAACTCTTCAAATTTTTTCCGCAATTTGGCATTTTCCAGAAATCAAAGATACATTTTACACACGTCGTTGAGAACGAAAATTATAGTCTATTGAAACCTGAGTGTATAGAGTGCATTTATACATGGCTGGTTTCATCTGATAATGTCACTGAATCGTCATTTTAGGGATAATAAAAATGAACCATACTTTCTATACCTATTGTTATAGTCCATAGACTCCATACAATATTCATAAACACATAAAAAGAAGAGTGGAGAGATTTCACTGATTTTATGTTTCTTTTTCGTTTCGGTTTTCCATCGAATGAGATAAGAATGTTTCGAATAATGTTGAAATGCCGTAGAATGCGGTCATACTGCAGTTAGAATAGTTAAAATACACTTAGAATCCACTTTGAATGCCATTCGATATTTCTTCACTTCAAATGCACCTCGACAGTTTTTAACACGTCAAAACTTTCGGGCCAGCCAAAAGAAGGGGCACTAATAGCTGGAATGCAGTGAGAATTTCTGAAATACACTACGAGTTGCTAGGAATAGAAAAGAATCTTCATTCTGACGGCATTCCGGCCCATTCTTGCTCTCGTGTGAAGGGGGTTTTACAGAACCTTGGGTACAGCTTACGGGGACATTAACGCCCGGACCCCAGCGGTACTTTCCAGTGTCAACAGCCGCTAAGGTGTGTACTTCTGTCCCGGCTTAACTCGGCTCTGCCAGACATAACAGACCTCCCACCAGCACGGCCGGTAACGGTCCGACAGAGATTGACAGTCAAGTACTTTGCTGGGATTCCCTTCGCTTAGACACACCGTATATCAGCCAGTTATCGCTTGTCTTGTTCACCACCTAAAGGTATAATAGGAAAGACTGAATGGAACTCTTTCAATTTAGATATAGAGAATATAATACTAATTCTCGGAACTGATGTGGGGTGGGGGTTGTCCCTGATTGACATCTGTGAATTGTGAACCTGATAAGTTTTTGCTAGAAAACAACCTGATGGGTAATTGGGTATTGGGGGGTGGGGGGTGGGGGGGTTGGCTGGGGTAGCGAGGAAATGGAGCCGTAAGAAATCACGGCCACTACTATCACCTAACCTCTGCTTGGAGTATAACTGATGGTTGGGCGAAGAGTGTTAGAGTTTAAGATTTTCAAAGAACTCCGCGACCCCATACCTTCTTCAAATGGTTTAAACTTTGTGACTAATGCATTATTTGCGTTTTTCATTAATTATGCAAACAATGTCATTATTTACATAAATTATATTAAGTGATCGTCTCCTCCACCCAAATAACAGAAGCTGGCAGTCGTATCTAGAAAGAAAACTACAGTACCGTTTTCGGTATATCATTTATGACGATGTTCACCTTCATGGAACTTTCACAGGACCTTACCTTAGACCTTAGGTCTTCCCGTGCCGTAAGGCACATAAGGCAGCAAGCTTCCATCGTCCTCTGTCGTTTGCAGCCATTTCTGCCTGTACCCAAGGGATGCCAGCTCTTTTCAGATCCTCAGTGAAAGTCCTTCTCCATGTGTTTTTGGGTGTGCCTCTTTTCCGTTTTACACCTGTAGGAATCCAAGTCATGGCTGTCTTGGAATGCCTATGGTTCGGTAGGCGCAGGATGTGCCCTGCCAGCTGCATCCTCTTCCCTGTGATGGACTTTCACAGGACACAAGTATGAAATTCGTGTCATTCACCACTTTGGAAGTAGAGCATTTCATCATTGATTATGATAACCTGGACTTTATTTGCATAATTTTCATCAATTAATGTTCTTTTAACGGTTTTTTTTAAATTTACCAATCAATTATGTAAATTAGATTCTGATTTGAATCATGACGATCCGTCAATCTCTTCTTGAGTTATTCTCTTTTAAAGTCTGAAACTAAAACGGCTTGGCAAAAAAAAACACGGTACGGGGACCAAACCTTACAGCTCAAAAATCAAGACCATAGCATGTCCAGAACACTATGTAGAAAAAATAGGGAGTTCCGATCTACTGTACTACCCTAGCAAGCCGCTAGGTAGCCCAAAATCTAATCATTTCTAGGTGTCATCAAGATCTACAAACATACCAAACATCAATACAATCTATCTACACCATACACACACAGACACACAGACACAGACACACACACACACACACACACACACACACACACACACATACAAACGATATCGAAAACATATTAACCTTCTAGCGAAGGTTATAGAATATGTTTAGGTAACACTAGTTCACCTTGATCCGCGGGTAACCTATATCCGTTGCTTTTAAAAACAGGGTATTTGGGAATATCACGTCGACGGACGTTGCTTTCAAATTGCAATATTTTCAGTATATTGCAGTTTAAAACTACCACCCATCGGCTTGATGTGCCTAAACACCCTGTTGAAAAATAGCGTATATAGGTTACCCCGCGGATAAAGGTGAACTAGTGTTACGGGCCTTACACGGTTGACATTCGTTAGGGCAAGAGAAAATGCAGGACAAACCATTGAGCCACACCTTTCATCTGCTTGGAAATCAAAGTACAGTACTTTCACACATATAAACCAATTCTGTTGTGCGAAGGAAAATGCACCTCTCTCCTTTAGATCATTTAGGATGTTGTACTGGACGGGTCAGTTAGAGACCGGACGTTTGACCACTCGGTAAATAACACACAGATAGAGTAAGTTCTGCCCTAGTTAAGAAGGAATTGTCCATTTAACGACCACTCAGTCCGCGGCATGGATGTGTAGGACTAACTCAGCCATAAAATCCACTGTCTAGTCATCCCACAGCAACGGTAATTCTGCGCATTACATTTCCCGATCTCATAAGTCTTCTCCGGGCTTACGCCATAGTGGGGATGTGTGTGCTCTGTTTTATGGTCCATTAGATAATACTGTAAATGCATAAATGTTCGCGGTGGATTAATGTTCGCGGTTTTCGAGTTGACCACTTCACCGCGAACTTAAATCCACCACGAACATTTTTCTATTATGGTATTAGACTGTAGTCTATGGTGTTACCGCGAACTTAAAACCTCCGCGAAAAGTCCTTTTTCTGCTACCGCGAAATTAAATCCCCGCGAACTTAAATTTATGCATTTACAGTAAATCAATGGATTTATGTCGAGAGGCCAGTTTCCGAATTTCACCTCCACTTAGGATCGTTACTGGACATTCCCTTGATTCTGCAGTAATCAAGAAAGAATTATGGGTCCATCTTTTGTAAGTGACAGTGAAACTTCAAAATCCCATAACTTCGCATTCTTTATGTTTTAGTATGTGATATTTCAATTCTTTTTTTGTGCGTAACGTTTTCAGTTAGCATAGAAATTCAAACCTAGCGTTTGCCTTGATGTAATGAAAGTAAGATAGTGTCTATTGAACTGATTTATGTTAAACACGTTTTACATTAGCTGTTATTACTTCCATTCTGTGTCGTGTTGGCAACAGCAAGTTGTTTATAAGACACAGGGGACAAGTAGTCAGGTTTAACAAGATCTGTAATAACGCGTTTGAGGTCCCGGACACATCACGCACAGGTCTAGAGAGAGGGCTACTAGAGTATGTTTGTTTTCATTTTCTCAGATGCTAGGATAATTATAATATACTATAAGTAGGAAAATTGACAGTGATTTGACTAATAATGATATATGATACTTGAATATTCACTCAGAAGACCTAAAACAGTGAGGTATGTAAGAAACCCTGTGCCTTAATAAAATGCTATTTAAAGTGAAATAGGAACTTCACTTTTTATTGTATTTTCGTAGTCCTGCCCCTTCAAAACAGTCTTTTTGAATTGTGACTTTATCCCATACTGAACTTGGTCAGCACGGCTTGTTACGGTACTGCAGCGTTGGTCATCAGTGTGCGTGAACGTACAGCGTATCCCCAGGCGGCGTAACGTAACACCACAACGTCCGGTGGGACAAACGACTGACCCATGTGGCCCACTTCAGATGACCACTGGCCGCACCAAGGTGGTCTTCATACCAGACTGACCACCGCTCGCATGGCGACATAAAAAGAGAAAGAAAGAAACAGACAGAAGAATAAACATCTACACACAGTCGCTTGACCACTAAACAAGAAAGACTGACCACTGAAGAAACCGCCGAACCAAAACAAGGACACATCATTTATCAAAAGAGAAGCAAAACTTTTCGCTACGTTTGTCTACTTCATATTTCTATGAGAGCGGTGTCCTACTTGTTGCAGCTATTACGCTATCTAACGCTGACCCACAAGTATCGTATTTTCCCACATCTGTCATCGGGTGTACAACTGTCTACCGGACGTGTAAAAAAGAGTATTGATGACCAAAGCACTTAAATGGAAGGTTTTGTGAGATCAAAGTTAGAGGACTCCAGTAGGAAGTGTCCCGCTCAGACAACCACAGGAAGTATTGGCCACAAGTGATAGTGCATGGAGACTTGGCGCTGAAACGTAAGATGTTTTCTTGCTTCAAGTGTTCTTCCGTATGAAGTCAGACAGACGTTTTTAAGGCGTGTCTTTCCTTTGTAGGCTTTTCTTCTTTTAGAGCACTTTTAACAAAGCACGTGTGGCTTTTAGATAAACTTACATACAGGCGGACATGATCATGCAATCTGAGTACATCTCTGGGTCCGCTGCGAGACAGCCAGCATGGAAACTTGTCAATTTTCATCTCCATGGAAAATGGAATATTGTCTTGTGTGTGTGTGTGTGTGTGCCAGATTTTTGTAGTCAGCATAACTCATTGTATATACATGTAGGTAGGAGTTGGGAAGACGAAGGTCAAAATCTTCCAAGACGAATAACTGAACAAACGAACGACAAATTTCCATAATATCTAGTGTGCAGGTATCTTAGATAGAGATGTACATATTGCAATGGAGTGCAAATTATGTGAATGGACACTAAATTTGCATAATTGACTAGGAAAATCTATGTTTGCCGCTCAATACTCAAATACATGTAAATGCAACGTGTGTACTTTATGGCAGGTGGAACATTAACAGGTACCAATAACGTAAATGAGTACATTATTTGCATAATTTATGCAATTCGTATGAGTGGTAAATGATTGAACTGTCAACATTGTGACCTGTGCAAGTTAGTTAGAGGTGTATATGGCCAAGCATAGATTGTGTAGATGTTGAAGTCTTTTGCATAACCAGAATATTTCTAAAATGTAGTCTGTGTAAGTTTTATCAACAAAGTTGTAAACACTAAAAGTTGCTTCGGTTCCGTAGCAACGGTGAATTCTTTTTTTTTCACATTTTGTATCCCCGTTTCGCTCAACGACATGAAGTTTTCAAGATCTGTAATCCAGAGTGATGAAACATTTAGGGCAAGTCGAAGAAAAAAGGCAAGGAAAATTTAAAGTAACAACTTTACTACTACTATTGTCAGTTAGTCGATAGAGTCTATGTCACATAGAATGTGCAAAACAAAAACACAGAAAACTGAGATAAAGACAATCGACACAAACAACTCAGAGGTCGACACATACAGGTGAGGAAAAGTTGACAAAAATTTAGGAGAAATTTGATAAGCCAGCAGTTGAAGTCTTCGCCTCACTTGAAAAATTTTATATCTTTGTTTTCTTTCATATTCATAATTTATGCCATGATCACATTCACCATATTTAATGAATGTTTGTCTTTACGTCTTGCGTCTCGGTCCTTTTTTTCTCGAGTTTAAAGTAAGTGGCACGTGACCTATTGGACTATTTCAGTAATGGCTACATTTTCCTCACTAGAGGCACTTCTACAAGTTCAAGGCTACCAGATGACATAGTTTCCAATTTTGGCACCTTGTTCCCATGTTGACCATTTCCGGAGGGAAGGTTTTTTTTTAAATCAGGCGAGAATCAATGGGCGCACTGATGTCATCCATTAAATTTGCTTGCTGTGGCCTAACATCACACCGTATCAGCATATCATAGTATTAGGTAGGGACATCTTGCGTAGATACATAATTTACTGAAGTGTTATATTACCTTGTGGATGTTTGAACCAACGTCAACAAAACAAATGTTGGTGGAGTTTTGCTTTAGTTTCATGTAACTAAAGATTTTATCATCGTTCATTTTTACTATGGTTTTCCCAGGCAATAGACAGATCTAGAGTTTCTTTGAATGATTCAGGTACACTCAAGCAGGCAGGACAAATCTATATACTGTTCCCAGTAAGCTCTTAATGACGCCCCCCCCCCCCCAACAATCCACATTATGGTACACATTACGTTGTTGTCCATTTTTTACCTTTGATACTGACGTCAAAGTTCTAAGTTGTAATAAATCGACTGTTAAATATTAGAAATCCCAGCACAGTTTCGTCTAACTTGGCTATCAATTTAATGGCGATCGTATCTCTTCCTCACATCAAATACGCTAAGTATTGAGCCAATATTTGACATCAATTATTTTCATTTAGACCATGTCGACAATCCGTTACTAATCCTAAGATACAACTCAATAGAGTAAGTGGTGCTCTTATCATGAAACACTCTGGGTTCTAGATTACAATCAAGCAAATTAAATCTGCAGTGCTTACAGAATTCAAGATCTTTGATTTAACACCCCACTTGTCCCTTCCGGCTTCCCTGGTCCCAGTCTTGTAATCAAAAACTAGTTAAGTGCAATGAATCTACGTTTTGTTATTTTTAACAGTCTGACCGTGTCTGCCAAGACCCTTGTCACAAGAATTAAGTGCTAAATGTGCGAAAGAAAACAACCCTTTATAGCCCACGCCTACCCCCTTGATCGATTCTAATTACGAAGAGAGTATTGTAGATCCCCGTATTTTAGCCCCTTGAACAACAATGTGTGGGTAGCACGGGGCTTTTCGCTGTGTAAACTACATGACAATCCTAACAAGGCCCCCAAAGCCCCACTACAACCTTGTCGACAGGTGCGGGAATGGGTAGGCGGGACTTCTAGACGCAACCCTCTCCACCCCTGACCCTCCCCGCGACCTCTTAGACAATCTTGCGGCCGCACAAACTTTTCAACGCATTCAACCGCAAGAAGGCTGATCAGTTGTGTTTGTCTGTACGGTTGTGCCCTGTCTCTGCCCGACCTGACCCGTTTGTATCGATGTCTCGACCATGGACAGTCGGTAATCCTCGGCGTAGCCACGCTATGCTGCAAGCCATTCTTCCCTGTAAATTTACCGTGAGGGCACTTTGAAACGGCAAATAAAGCAATCGCTATCTTTTCCGATCTTCTTCCCACAGCCACCCATTCCCCCCTCACGCCACATACCTTCACAGACATGTCACTCCGAAAATTCGACTACTTTCTGTCAACTTTTCTTTTTTTCTCTTTTCTTACGTACACATTTTGGTCAGATACAGGTGACGTAACAAAAGGCGGACTAAAAGTCGTCTGCGGAACTGTCACTCATGTGTTTGTGCTATGCGAAAGATGCAGGAAGGGGGCGAGACGTTCCCTTTTCTTCCTTCACAACACTTGAGTCATAACGTTTTCTCACACAATACAAAGTTTCAGTGTGTGTGTAGAGCATCTTTCGTCAAATTTCACTGGGGAAAAAACAACTGTTCAGCGACGACGGATGTAGAATACGTGAAGTGTTATTTCTTTTCGTGCATCCGGTTCCTATGCCTTACCCACTCACAGGAAAATGCACTTCTCGTGTATATTAGATGGTTAGTTTTTGAGTTTTTATCAGTTGAGCAAATCCCCTGTGTACTTTGCAGAAGAGCGCGGGCGGGACTCACGGTAGCGACGTGTTCGGTTCACCCGCGACAACTTTAAACAACCTTATCTCACCTCCATCGAAATAACTGCTGCTAAGGTAAACGACATTAAACCGAATATCCCGCCCCAGAAAGCCCGCAAATGCATTTTTGATCTAACGTTGTCTGGTTCCGCTTGTTCGCTGGAGTCCTCGGCTCAAAACATTTTGGTTTCGAATTGCTTTTAAGTCCCGGAGTGGACTGTTTTATCTGATGGTAGGACTGCGGCTTGGGATATCGAATAGGCGCGCTCCAGACGACCCTACCTGAGTTGTGTGCCGGCTCGACGCCACCCCTTCTCCCCTGTCCTCCTCCCCCTCCCCCAAACCGTCTCACCACCACCCAGACGCCAGGACTACTTACCACTTGGTGGATAAGAGCCCCGCGTCTGAGCAGGAAAAACGTGCCAGGTTCTTTGGATAACCAAACAGGCGAGGCGACAATTGGACGATAATGAAGTCCTCTACAGCCCACTCTACAGCCCTATTGACTACGAGGGGATTTGCTCAAGCTGATGTTCATCAGTGTACTTAAACAATATTAATCCCTGTCTTCTCTACTCTAGCAGCTTATCGTAGAGAGAGACAAGTCAGTGTGGGTGTGGGAAGATCTTCCCGGTGCGTGATATACAGCCAGACTGGACGGACAGGATCGGGCTATCTGGCCGGGTGGAAGTGACAAGAACAAGGCTGCCTTTTAGCGGTGATTTATGATGTGGAACTCTGTGGACACTCCGCAGGTCTACCGTAAGTATACATTTTAAACCGAAATGTTTGGACTCATTCTCGGGACGGTGGTTTTTCTTTGTTTAAATCTAAGGAGATTATGGATATAGAATTATGCCTGTGTTGTCACTAGTGTAGAGTCTTGGCATGCTTGGAGTTGAGTAAGGATCGGAATTTTTGGTCTGTGACAAGAGTAGAGGGTGTCTGCGACTCTATGGCGACCCAAACACCATTTACTTAAGCAAATGGAGAGATCATATAAGCTAAACAACACTGACAGTTAGTGGTGCCGGCTAAGAGCATGATACTTGTAGTAATAGCTTGAGAGTTGGTTTCTGTCAACACGAATTCCCCGGGGTGGCGTCGACCAATCACAGCTCAGGATGGAGGTGAATCTGGGGAGGGTAGCGACTATTTAGCGGCCGGACCCCCCAATCTTAGGCGATCGTATTTCTCAAGCTGGCGCTGTGTGTGTCACGCCCAGTGCTGAGCAAAACCCGTCCCGGCTATCCCTTCGAAGCGACTCAGCTGTTAGTCTGTCATTCCCAAACACCAGGCTCCCGTGACACGACCCGAGACAACAGCGACGCGCACGCGGGCCTGGCGCCACCGCGGACAAGCCACCCAGAACAACAAGGCCGTTTACCTTCCTTCAGCCACATGATGCTCCCAAGCCCAGTCAACTCCACGCCTTTCTCCGTGAAAGACATCCTCAACCTAGCGGACACCGGCTTCGACGACTCGGAGTCGGGAGGCCTACCGTCCCCAGAGGAGACCATGCTCGCCACGGTACAACAGAACCACGTCCGCTGTGAGCAACTGACGATCGGGTCTACCACCACACTCCACGGAGTCTGCGGAAGTACGGCTGCCATGCTTACGTCCACACAGAAACAGTGCATGCAAGCCGGCAACATAGACAGACCATGTGAGTCAGGTAGGAATGATAACTTTTCGTTAAAACAGAATTATGGTTTATCACTCTCTAATACATAGTGTACATGTGCTTAACAGCGTTTCCTCTAGCCCCTCTTTTTTCATCTGTTTGTCCCTAATCCAGAACAACCAAACATCGCTTCACCACTTGGTCCTGAAGTGTTTGGACACCCCCAGCCCCTCCGGGCACTTTAATCTGTCCAGAAACAGTACAAAACATTTGCAAAGAACCGTTACATAGGTCGCTTTCTTACCCGCGGCATAGAAACCAACGCGAAGTGCCCTACTTTAAGTTCAAGATGTTTACAAACGCCGCTTATGATAGTGGACCAAAAGTAGGCTGAGTAATAAAGAAATGGAAAAAGTTAGAAAACATAGATAATCCATGGTGCACTTTGCTCTAATACTAACCTCACTTGATATGGGTTCTTGCTTCACTAAACGCTCAGGTATTTACACACTCTTGACACTGTTTAAATATGATGTTCGCTTATAATGTATTAAGATAAAGTTATGCGTACGACCGCGCAATACGTGTTTGCTACGGTAGCGACTTCGCTAAATGCTTAACAAATTTTTCCATGCAGGTAACATGGGACTTTTAAAGAAGGACGACCGAAAGGACGACTCCGATGACGAACCACCGAAGATTCCTCCACAGGCCCAGCGGCAAAGACAGCGGCGGAAGCCGAGGGTTTTGTTCTCGCAGGCGCAGGTGTTCGAGCTCGAGCGGAGGTTCAAGCAGCAGCGCTACCTGTCCGCACCTGAGCGGGAACAGCTGGCGCAGATGCTCAAACTGACTTCGACGCAGGTGAAAATCTGGTTTCAGAACCGCCGGTACAAGTGTAAACGCCAGCGGACGGACAAGACCCTAGAGTTGACGCACCCACCGCCCCGCCGCGTGGCCGTACCGGTGTTGGTACGAGACGGCAAGCCCTGCCAGATGACGCCGCCGCCGTACAGCGCGCCGTACAACGTCAGCGTCAATCCGTACGGCTATAACATGAACGTACACGGGACTTATAGCTCCTACAACTTCAACTCTGGATACAGTACAAACTATACTACTTACAACGCGACCGTACCGCCCGTACAGACTGTTACTACCATGCAGCCGCCGCCTTACAGCCTTCAACCTGGCGTTCATCAAGGGATCCGAGCATGGTAACTGTCAAACACCCAACCTCAGATCCCACCACTGTTGCAACCCGTATTACTGAGGGATCCACCTCTGAACACCTCGGACTCCTTACAAAAACTCGCTAGAGGACATTGACTGACAGAGAATGTTGTTTCGCGTTGCTGCTGAGGAAAGTTGTCGCAGAAAAAGTCGTCTGAGTTTCGTGAGAGGGAAAATCGTCTGTGAACTCGAGAGAACTGAACTCGTAAGTGCCAAAAGGGGCCATCATGATCATAATATCGTATGTAAGGTTTAACCCCAAGTTCATATTTTCTGGCGTACTGTATGTACTTTGCTATTTATGTCATACTTAAAGTTACAACATATTATTTGCTACGGCTTAGGGTCCACAGTAGATTTCAGGGACTTATTGTGTATATAATTTTGCAGCGACATGACACAGTACCGAAAGCAGGGTTGTTTCTGAAACGGTTAAAGAAGATTAAGAACTGCTTTTCCTACTTCCGCTGTACAAACTCCTTTGTGGATTTTCCCGCCAGATTTAGACAAGCTGACCCATCAGTCTGTCACTAAATCTGAGATAAAACACCTCACAGACTGTCTCAAAAAGATGTTACAACACATTTTCCGGCAACCTCCCTCAAAAGTTTGGAATCTCCACAAATTTTTACAGCTTTAGGGGCTTGTTCGAGGCTTATTATGTATCACACGTTTCAGAAACGTCCCTATTTACTTGTCTAAACGAATGTGGATAGATAAAAACCTTCTGTGCGGTTGTACTAGAGTAACTGAGCTCCAGTCCTTATAGAGAGGAGAGATATACAGTGTGAAGATGGTAGGTGAGCAAGGCCAGGCTCTCCCCGAACCCGCCCGACGGACATAAAACACATGCCTTAAGAGGAAAGCTCTTGAGACACTGTGTTCAAACTTTCCTTTCGTTCACGGACGGCTCTACAACCCCCTCGTCAAGATAAGGCTCCGTTAGTGACGACAAACTGACAGGAGAATCAGACGATAGTTTCTTTGTTTTCTCAAATCTGACAGGAAACCCTAGTCACGAACTGCGTACTTGTCGGTTTTGTTCCTAATACGAAAAAAAGGCTGTAAAGTTTTTACTTTTTATGTACAGGAGAGTTGAGTTATAAAAGTGGCAGTCTAGTGACGTTATTTAAGAAATGCAGTAATGCTATGTAGGAAATAAAGAGATTTTCTCGTTCTAAGCCATCGCTAATGGTTTTTGAATCCTGGTTTTTGTCAATAGTAAATCCATGATTAGGTTAAGGATCTGTGAATACAAAAGGCACTGACATGGGCGATCAAGCCGACAATACAGCAACAAATACTCGTCTACCTTGTCTACCCAGCCGCAATTGTAAACGAAAGTCCTTCATGTACTCATGGAAACTAAATCTAATCAACTTCTTGTTAAGACAGGTGTAATATTGAGCTCATATAGATCATTTCACGAGCAGATTTCGAAGATACCGCGCAGAGAAATGTCGGTGCGGCGGTTCGAATCTTACACAAAACATTTTGTTTACCTTTTTTCCCAAACGATGTAGCCGTGTATAGTGCGACTGAAGTGGTTTCCTTGTAGTTGAAAGAGTCATTACTGAAATTTTGAAAATACAGATATCACGATGTCACCACCCAGGGTGGTCCGATGTAACAGCCTTCGGGGCTGGATTGGTTTGATCCCGGTTCAGGGCCGGCGTACGGGTGGTTAAAATCAAGGTGTACGGTGTGACACAGTCTCGGCGCGTGGCTGACATGGCTGCCGTATTTGCAGAGGCTTTCCTGACAGAATCGGCACCGGCGCTCGTTTTGTTGTCACTCGGCTGTCATACCCCGCTACCTCCATTACCATATCCCAACAAAGATTCGGTTCTACAAGTCTGCCAGTAGACGTATATACCAGCCTCCTAGATCCGTATCTGGCGGGGGTTTGAAAGCAAACAGATCCTGTATTATCTTCCTACGCACTTATTTTAAAGGGTTGCAGCAATTGTTTGAGTCAGAGGCGTTGGTTTCAATCTTTGGCAGTGCGTGGCGACATTCCCTAAACTTCGCAGGGTGGTCTGGCGTGTCTGTCTTGTTTGTAAATTTGGCGACTTTCCCCCCCTGTCACAACCGTGAAAGTTGGATGAGAGAAGCACTACTTTTCTAGGAAGCTTATTCGTTTTTTGGTCTCTATCGCGAAAGAGGCACTGTCTGAAATTTTTGTTTGCTTCATGGTATGGCAGTAGATTACATAAATGGTCTTTTTCTATATCTAATTGGTTTTCTTGGTAAATGTCACGTTAGAAACAATTAAGACTAATTAAGAAGCAAAAATGTCGCTACGTGGTGTCTAGCATTCCGCAAGACCACCCCCCCGTATACGTTCACTATAAATACATACATGTTTGGCTGGCGAGAAAAATATAGGTTTCTTGTTGTGCTAGGCACAATTTTCCCGCCTTAGGCGTTTGTTTTGATTTTTTAATATGTGTATGTACTTAAACTTATGTTGCTGAAGTGTGTAGGATGACGCTTTTGGACTGTTACTTTTTTTTGCATCTTAAAGTTGCGTGAGGAGGAAGCCAGTGCGCGGTTAATTTTCGTCCCCTTTTTTATTTTTTTTTATATGTGTATGTACTATAACTTATGTAGCTATTTGTACATGAATGAATTTTGAAAGCATCGTTTTTCAATTTTATCCACCTTACCCATACTCATATCTCGTTTGTGGTCGAGAAAACGATAAATGTATCATTATGTTGTAAAACACAGCTGTATGATAGCATATATTCTTCATATATCATTCATCTGTTTTCAAATGCAACTGTATAAGACCAAATGGGTGAATTCGCAATATTCACTGTAAACGATTATGTTCTAAAACTTCTAATCCATCATATACGTAAGTACTCAACCATATACTAGTACTCCCCTTACCACAAACACACAGCATTCATAATTAACGATAGTATAGACAGATACAGTCGTCAACGGAAATCAGTGTCTGCTCTTTCTGACAACAAACCATTGGTTATGTGCTTTTGGTTGTTGACAATGATCAATGGGAGTGTGCTCAACGGTGAAAACTGTAGGCCATACTCTAAAACTAAATGTGGTAGATTTTATTCACATTTCATCTGTACGGTGGTTGTTAGTGTTTGAGAGAACCTTTTGGTGACAGAGAGTTTGTTTGGGGAATATTTTCTGATGTTTGATGGAACCATCGCTGCTTGAGATTTCACAGTTGAACCTGTCGGCAGCCACACGAGGACCACGCGAGCACCCCGGGCGCCTGCTGCCCTCCCCCGGGGGACTCATCGGTCTTTCTCGGGTGCAAGGGTACATCCCTGACCGCCATGTTCAGCCATGGTGGCCCGAATAACTTCCATGTTCAACACAAGCGACTTGTCATCAACACCAAAGCATGTAAAATGCATGTTTTTCGTCCCTCTATTTCAACTTAAGTCGCTAACACAGAAGGAATTTCAGGTTCGTAATTTTATTGTTGTTCTTTTCTTGATTTGTAGGTAGCTACAAGAACACATTATTTCATTCTGTAGGTTTCTTCGGTTGTGTACCGTGTATCATCATCACTATATATTTAGCTGAAAGAATAAAGAAACTACTGTGAAGCACATAGGGGTTGGAGGTTGTGTCTGTAGTAGACCTACCGCGGTGTGGCACGACAGGGGGAGGCCTTGTCTGTTTAAGCGGGGCCCCCACTTAGATACCCCGCAAGGGCGAAAGATCGCTAATGGAGTCTCTATCGTTTGTACAATCTCGACCTTCCTTTGC